>NC_041383.1:61809661-61835844 GCF_002162155.2 Triticum dicoccoides
AGAGGGATGGCTGGGGCGGCGGCGGACCGGCAGTGGGGAGTGTTTTCGGGGCGGCGGCGGACCGGCAGTGGGCAGTGTTTTCGGGGCGGGCGGGGCAGCGCACCGCCGGCCGCGGGCGGCGCGGGGCTGCTGTTTGGCCGGTGGTGGCTGGCGGCTCAGGGGGGTGGAGGTTGAAGATGAATCGCATGCCCTTGATTTCGTATCCAACGGCTGCAAAATCGACTGACCAGAGATGAAAAAGTAAGTCGACCGACGTGTAGCCTCACTTTGCTAGTGCGTTCAGTTTCGACAGCAAAATTCAGTTTCGACAGGAAAATTCAGTTTTGACAGTTAGGTTCAGTTTCGACAGTTAAGTTCAGTTTCGACAGTTAAGTTCAGTTTCGTCAGTTAAGTTCAGAGATGAGCGGCTGATGTATTTTACATCTAGAACTTTGTGGTTATGTATTTTACGTCATGTATTGGAGATGCTATTAGAATTCCACTCAGGTTAACGTTGTTCTTTGTCTCTCTTGGCCTGCTTCAGCCTCAGCGTCGTACAACTCACAGGAGCTGCTCCAACGACGAAACCCTCCATCACAGCGGAGCAGTACCTCGGGCTCCATCTCTAGACGCCTAAGATCTTCTTCCCCTCCTCCGACAGCAAAGTCAGCCAGAGCATCCTCACTGGCCAACCCAATCACGCTGAGATCGACATGGCTTCGCCAAAGAGGTTGTACACTTGTTGCATCTCTTTTTACTCTACATGTTATATATATTGTCCACTGAGCACTCGTAGTAACGGGAAATACGATTATTTTATCCTACTATATGACAAGCAGTGAGGTACCAGGAAACTTAGCTATCCGTGATGGACTCTCTTGAATGCCATCATTATTTATCTCTGCGCGTTTGAGCTGTGCATTTGTCGATGGGCCTGGGAGTTGAGCTAGTATGGCAGTGGCCTGGGTCCAAAGTAATAGAAGTAGCACAAAAACATTTTTTAGTGTAGGATTTTCCTTGCTCAAGCCTGCCTACTAGAATTGCCAGTGCTTGAAAGGAAAAGTGAATGAAAAACATAGGAATTGGAAAGTTTCCTATGGTACTACTTTTCATGAATTTGGTGCAAAGGAATGGAGCAAAGGAAAACTGTAGGATTTGTTCCTTTAGTGTCTCCTTGAAAGAGAAACCATAGGAATTCTAATTTCCACTTCTCTCCTTTTCATATTCCTATTCATAAAGCACAAGACTAAGAGATAGTAGCATAATAGCATTATAACCGTACATTTTCTTGTGGGTTGACTTAATCTCACCATGCTTTTTTGCATCCTGTGATCTTCCAATTGTTGTGAATCAAACACCCAGATTGGCAGAAATCCTGTGCTTTTAAATTCTTTGTTTTGCACGTGCATTCCTGTCATATTCCTGTCTATTTCCAATCCCTGCATTGATAGAATCCTCAAATTCAAACAAGCCCTTACTCAATTACTTCTATTACAGATATGTGTCAAAGAAAACCTTGTGTGGTTTGTCCTGCTCCTGCGGCGCTATGTTCCACCCCAGCTCAGCTGCTCCAAGGACGGAAGGGTTCACCACAGCAGGGACCCTCTCTCTAGACTGTCTTTCGCCGCCTCAGATCTTCTTCCCCACCGTCGGCAGCCACGACAACTGCATTACCATCATCAACTGAGCAGATGACCTTGAGGACTACACGGGTCCGCAAGAGAGGTCGCACTCTTCCATGTCTGCTTACGTTATGTGTCGTTTAATATGATGACATGCTACATTATCATCGTGGTCACCTATTAGACTCCGAGCCAGGTCCAAACTAATGCTGAAACTTGAGTATTTAAATGGTTGTGTGGTACATATTGGGGCAGCAATCAGTACTATCTATCTACTATCTGGGTAACCTCCGGTGTCTACTATGAGTTTCATGTTGGGTGCAAACAAACATTAAAGGAGCCATTATCTGTATTTTTTAACTAAAGCTATTATCTGCCTGCTATCATTGGTTTTGGGTCTATCCAAAGTTTGCTACCATCACTCTGGATTTGTGCATGCACTCCTTACATAATCTCACTAAATTTTATTCCTATGCATGCTAGTTATTGTACACAATGGAACTGATCATGTAGAGCAAAAGAGACGAGCCTTGCATGGCAATAAAATTTCATGCAGACGTCGTTCCATCGTGGGCACAAAGGCTGCCCCCCTCCACCCATTTCGGATCGTAATCAAGAGGAAGATAACTGTTCTGAGGGGGATTCAGAAGGAGAAGACCACTCCTATTTATCCCATGAGGTCTTTGCTCTAACTTGGCATGCTGATGTTGGTAATATCATGCATATGGTGCCTTGCATTGCTTACTGTATACATTAAAGATGTCATCTACTTAGTTTAGACATGCTCTGTATCAATGCCATCTGTTTAGTTTCTTTATCGTATATGTGAATCATGCAATGCCATCTTGTCTAGACAGGTATGATATATGTGAATTTTGCAATGCCACCCTGGTTAGCCAGTCATCTTATATGTGAATTATATCATGCCATCATTTTTTTATTATGTGTTAAATTTGTCAACAATTTTAGTACATTCAATTACTCTTCCTGTGCATCAGCCATTTGGCACGGTCATGGAAAAATCTGGAGTGGAAACAAGGTCTTCAGAGCAGACAATGCTATCTGACAAAGCGCATGTCTTGCTGGTTACCAATAGCTCCTCAGAGGAGGATTCAGAGACAGATGACCAGTCATATTTCCCCTCTGAGGTGCATGCCCTAACTTGGCAAGGTTATGTTACTCATATCGTGCATATGGTATCTTGCATTGCTACGTCATTTGCTTAGTTTAGACATGCTTTGTGTGAATGCCACCTGTTTAGTGTCTAATTACCATATATGTGAATTATGCAATGCCATCTTGTTGCAATACATTATATATGTGAATGATGCAATGTTATCTTGTTGCGAGGCATTATTTATGTGAATTATGCAATGCTGTGCTGTTTAGGCAAGCATCATACATGTGAATTATATCATGCCGTCCTTTTTTTTTGTATTTCTCATTGCTTTTGTCGACAATGTTTGTATATTCAACTGCTCTTCCTGTGCATCAGCCATTTGAATTGGTGATGGAGAAATCTGGAGTGAAAACAAGGTCTTCAGAGCAGACAATGCTACCTGCTGAAGCAGATATCTTGCTGGTTACAGATAGCTCTTCAGAAGAGGATTCAGAGGCAGATGACCAGTCCTATTATCCCCCTGAGGTGTATGCTCAAACTTGGCAGGGTTATATTACTCATATAATGCTTATGTTGTATTGCAATGCTTAGTTTTTACATCATATACACAATATCGAATGCCATCTCCTTAGTTCACACATCATATATGCAATTGCCCTCTGCTCACTTCCTTAGTAATAAATCATATATTTCAAGTATGTCATGCCATGATGTTTACATAGACATCATGTATCTGAATTATGGCATGCCAACCCATTTTCTAAAGACATAATATAGTTATATCATCTCATCCTGTTTACATAGTCATCATATTTTAAATTATGTCATTCTATCCGTGAATTATATCATGCCATCATGTTTCCATCGACGGCATGTTTGTGATTTATGGCATGCCAACCACTTTAATAGACACATCGTATAGTAATATCATGTCATCCTGTTTACATAGTCATCATATTTTGAAGTATGTCATTCTATCCTGTTTAGTTAGCCATCATACATGTGAAATTGTGTCATGCTATCCTGTTTAATTAGCCATCATATATGTGAAATTATGTCCTGCTATTCCATTTGCTTAGACAACATAAATGTGAATTATTTGATGCCCTGTTTTCTTCCCTACTATCCATTGCACCTGTCTATCTTACAATGTCTGTACATTCAATTACTTTTCTTATTTATCCGCCTTTCAATTGGAGGGAGTGATGGCAGTATCTGTGGGAGTAAAAACACGGTCTTTAGAAAAGATCGTGTTACCTGTCGATGCAGATAGAACCACAATTGTACTTGCCCAAGAATCAGCCCTACCACACATAACCCACACTCATGCAGATTGTATCCCTACCCAGTTGGACAGAGAACTAGCTACACCCCTTCTAACCCCTACCCCAGCAGATAGACACCCAGTTCCCGTTGACACAACACCGTCTCCACCACAGAGCACCCAAACACAAGCAGTTAGTAAGGCAACTGCAGTGCCCAAATCATGAGGACCACCACTCCGAACCCGAAGTCAATGCTTAAAGCAGAAGAAGAATTGTTCTCAGGTCAGGTTCCGTAGCTATGGTTCATACTACTTTGCTCTTGCATCACTGTATTTACTGATACCAACCAATTTCAAATTTGAAGGATGCAATTGAACCTCCAATGGCGCAACAGGTATGTTTTAAACCTGTTTCTTCAACGTGTTTGGCTGTTTGCTATTGTAACTTGCTCGATGTTGATTTTAGTTTCAATTGAATAAATAGTTATGTTCTCATGCCATGCACATTACAAGTGTTCTTATTGTTGTGTAGTTTCCCACACTTATATTCTGTCTATGCTTCTTTGTCTTAAATAGATATGATTCAAACTGTATCTATCTTGATTTGGCAACATAAACTAGAATGATATAGACCATATAGTGACCATACTACATAGATATATGTTTGTTTCATGTTGTTATCCTGTCCACCTTACTACTGAACTGGTTTACCAAAATGAGTTTCATATACTACATTGTAAACCTGAGACGTGTTTGTTTGTTTCTCTTTTAGAACGCGGATAAAATATTGGAGAAGAGTACCCTGTTATGCAATGGTAAAGGAAGTAATGCAGATAAGGTTCAAGATAGTGAGACATCCTTGTTGGTCTCCAAGAAAGCTGATAAAAACTATATTGAGGACACTGAGACAACCCCAAAGTCCTGTCTTGATGTAGTGTTCGAGTTACTGGCTACCACTGCTAGCACCAGCTCTTCGAACTCGTTGCCTAAATCCGTTCGGCTTCTTGAGTCTCAACTTCAAGTTGAAAGACATCAATCAGATGTTATGCGATAGGAAGCCGAAGGACTGAGGAAGTCCCTGTAGAATTCAGATGCATACTTTCTACGCAACAGCAAGCGCTAGGGGACTTAAGCGCCAAACAAGAGAAAGCTAATACGCTTGCTAAGCATCTTGCCAGCATTATGGGTACCCAGGATATTGTTTCTTGAGCTCTTCTGAAGTGGTTTCAGTTCTGGACTTGTTTTGCTGCGGCGTTTATATGCTGCTGTGTTCCCTATATTTGCACTGGTGGCAAACTTTGATGCCTAGTGGATTTAATATGTGTAATAGCCGTGATAGCCTAGTGTAAGTTGCTTTCTTATTTATTTCCTTGTTGTCTTGTTTATTTGTTTGCTTGTAATCAGGGCAGTTATTTTTCTGCGGTTTTCTAGTGGCTGCAATAACCTATTTTTTAAAACTAGGCCACAATAACCATAGGCTAATATTTAGAGTAGTGACACTAGACCTACGGGCCGTAGAAACAGTGGGCCTTCTACGGGCCATATAAACAGTGGACCTTCTACGGGCCGTATAAACAATGGGCTTACTACGGGCCACAGAAACAATGTGCCTTCTACGGGCCGTATCATCAATGGGCCTTATACGGGCAGTATGATCGATTGGCCAAACATGGGCCAATAACAGGCCGCATAATGGCCGTAAACGGGCTAGAGTTGGAATAGTCCGTTCGTGGGCCGACCATAACGGGCCATCGTTAATAGGCCGTATTTCATGACACTATGAAAATGACCCAACGTGTTAACGGTCCACAAATGGGCCGACTGTAACCACGGGCTGAATTTGGCCCATAAGCAGAAAATGATAGTAACGGGCCGTAAGTAAACGAATGCTGGAAATGAGTCCAAGAATAGATGGGCTCTGAGAAGGCCGAAAGATAACATGGTGAAAGCACAAGTGCTCCCTAGGTGGTTTTGGTAATTAATGACAACATATCTCTTGTTGGACTAACACTTTTATCTAGTATGTTTTAGATAAGTTCAACAATGGAGTGGCATGGACTAAAGGATGTGGGAACTCCTTCAAGATGCTAAGGACAAAGGATTGGCTAAAGCTTCAAGCTCAAGACTCTTCATTTTATATTTTAGTGATCCAAGATCACATTGAGTCTATAGGAAAAGCCAATACTATCAAGAAGGGATGAGGTGTTGCTTAATGAGTTTCTTGCTCCACAGTGCTTAGTGATATGCTCCAAAACCCTCAACTACTTTCCCACTTCCACACATATGACGTAAACCTAAAGCCAAAATCGGTCACACCAATTCATTCTATCCGGCGCCACTGAGTTCAAATGTCATAGCCACTGCCACAAACCCTAGGCAAATCGGTCTCACTGATAGGGATCTCGGTCTCACCGAGATGGGATTGTAATCTCTCTGTGTATGTCCATTATCAAAATCGGTCTCACCGAGTTTGTTTAATCGGTACTACCGAGATTACAATGCAAACTCTCTGGTTAACTTATTACCAAGATTGGTCTCACCGAGTTTGAGTAATCGGTCCCACCGAGTTTGCCTGACCAACTCTCTGGTTAGCTAATTACCAAAATCGGTCTCACCGAGTTTGTGTAATTGGTCTCACCGAGATTACGTTATGCCCTAACCCTAACCATATCGGTCCTACCGAGTTGCATTTCGGTCCCACCGAAAATCCTAACGGTCACTAGGTTTACTAAATTGGTCTGACCGAGTTTGTTGATTCGGTCCCACTGAGATTGGTAAATTGTGTGTAACGGTTAGATTTTGTGTGGAGGCTATATATACCCCTACACCTCCTCTTCATTCATGGAGAGAGCCGTCAGAACGAACCTACACTTCCAGTATCCTATTTCTGATAGAGAACTACCTACCCATGTGTTGAGGCCAAGATATTCCATTCCTACCATATGAATCTTGATCTCTAGCCTTCCCCAAGTTGCTTTCCACTCAAATCTTCTTTCCACCAGATCCAAATCCTATGAGAGAGAGTTGAGTGTTGGGGAGACTATCATTTGAAGCACAAGAGCAAGGAGTTCATCATCAACGCACCATTTGTTACTTCTTGGAGAGTGGTGTCTCCTAGATTGGCTAGGTGTCACTTGGGAGCCTCCGACAAGATTGTGGAGTTGAACCAAGGAGTTTGTAAGGGCAAGGAGATCTCCTACTTCTTGAAGATCTACCGCTAGTGAGGCAAGTCCTTCGTGGGCGACGGCCATGGTGGGATAGACAAGGTTGCTTCTTTGTGGACCCTTCTTGGGTGGAGCCCTCCGTGGACTCGCGCAACCGTTACCCGTCGTGGGTTGAAGTCTCCATCAATGTGGATTTACGATAGCACCACATATCGGAACCACGCCAAAAACATCCGTGTCTCCAATTACGTTTGAATCCTCCAAAAAAAACCTTCCCTTTACATTCTTGCAAGTTGCATGCTTTACTTTCCGCTGCTCATATACTCTTTGCATGCTTGCTTGCTATATGTTGTGAATGTTAAATTTGTGCCTAAACTCCACTTAAACTTAAAGAAGTTCAAAACTGCATCTTTGGTACTTAGTGTCTAACCCCCCCCCCTCTAGACACCTCTTCTCAAGGTCCTACAAGTGGTATCAGAGCATTGGTCTCCATTGCCTTGGTTTAATCACGATTGGAGGAAGATGGATGAGTCTACTTTGGGGAGTCTTAGACATAGAGTGCCTATTCTTGATGGAGAGTACTTTCATGAATGGAAAAATGAGATGCTTGTAATTTTCAATCAATATAATTTGAACAAGTACATTGCTAGTCCTTGTGCACCTTATGTTGATCCTATGCATCCTACCCTTGATGAGTCTATTGACATGATTAGGAATGTTAGAACTGTTAATCTTATCACTAGAGGCTTGCCTAGAAACTTGGTTGGAAAACTGCCTACTCTTGAGTGTGCCTACACTATATGGAAATTTCTTGAGGAATGATTTCCTGATTATTCTTTGAAAAATCTTGATGAAATTCTTCATAAGTCTATTGCTTTGAGTAAGTGAATACTAGTGATCCTATGTTTGCTGATCGTCTATTTGAACTTACAAACCTTATGCGTGCCAAAGGAAATGTAGGAAATATTAGCGATATCATTTCCGAAGCTACTAGAATTCATAGAGGAGATTATTGTCAAACTCATACTAATGAATCACTCTCACTAGGAATTGATCCACCACATGATGATGTTAAACATGGATACTATGATGAGGATGATGATGATGACTTTGATCTTGATGATGCAGTGAGACATTTTGGTCTTATGGCAAATCTTCGGGGATATATGGTAGGAGGAAAGGAATGGGTTCTTGATAGTGGATGTACCTATCACATGACCGGAGATAAAGACATGTTTCGCGAGCTTGCTGAAAATGATAGTCCTCGAAAGTATGTCACTTTCGGTGACAACTCAAAAGGTAAGGTGGTTGGCCTCGGTAAGGTGGCCATCTCACATGATAGCTCCATTCAGAATGTTATGCTCGTTGAGTCTCTTGGCTACAACTTACTTTCAGTATCTAGACTTGCTGATTTCGGTTTCAATGTCCTCTTTACTAAAGTAGATTGCCAAGTGTTTCGTCGAGACAATCATAAAATGGTCTTTACCGGTATACGTAGAGGTGATCTATACATAGTTGATTTCACTAAAAAGGCTCAACCTAAAACTTGCTTCATTGCTAAATCCTCAAAAGGTAGGTTATGGCATAGACGACTAGGTCACGTTGGCATGAGAAACCTTGACAAGCTTATTAAAGGAAATCATATCCTTGGTGTTAACGATGTCATATTTGATAAGGATAGACTCTGGAGTGCTTGTCAAGCAGGTAAACAGGTTGGAGGAAGGCATCCCGTGAAGAACATCATGACCACAAGGAGGCCACTCGAGCTACTTCACATGGATCTTTTTGGTCCCAACTCTTACAAGAGTCTCGGTGGAAATTCTTTTGGTCTACTTATAGTTGATGATTTTTCAAGATTTACATGGGTTTTCTTTCTCGATGATAAATCGCAGGTCCAAAAGATCTTCAAAAACTTCGCTAGGAAGGCCCAAAATCAATTTGAAGTGAAGATCAAGAAGGTTCGCAGCGACAATGAAACGGAGTTCAAGAACGCAAATGTGGACACCTTTCTTGACGAAGAACGGATTTCACACGAGTTCTCGGCTACGTACACACCTCAACAAAATGGAGTTGTTGAGAGGAAGAACCGGACGCTCATCGAAATGGCGAGAACGATGCTTGATGAGTACAAGACAACGAAGCACTTTTGGGCAGAAGCGGTTGAGACAGCTTGTCATGCAACAAATCGCTTGTATCTTCACAAGCTAATCGGCAAGACGGCATACGAGCTCCTCACCGGTAACAATCCCCAAGTTGGATACTTTCGAGTATTCGGCTCAAAGTGCTACATTCTTGATAAGCATCATCGTTATAAATTTGCTCCTAAGTCTCATGAAGGTTTCCTACTAGGTTATGGCTCAAACTCTCACACTTATCCTGTCTACAACAATTTCACTCGAAAGGTTGAAGAGACGGTAGATGTGAAGTTTGATGAACCTAACGGCTCGCAAGTAGAGCAATTGCCAATTGATTTAGGAGACAAAGATCCTTCGGAAGCAATCCAAGACTTATCTATTGGCAAGGTCCGTCCAACGGAGGTGAAGGAGAGTACATCGTCCGTCCAAGTGGAAGCTTCTACATCACGACAAGGTGAACCAAGAATTGATACGAAAGCATCCACAAGTGGGACACACCAAGATGAAGAAAACGAGGAAGTGCATCAAGATGAACATCAACAACCTCCTTCTCCACCATGACAAGAGTACGACAACGCCAACAATGAAGAAGGCCAAGAAGAAGAACAAGATGAAGAAGAAGTTCAACCAAGATCCAAGCAAAAGCTTTCACGAGTTCGAGCAAGAATTGCTAAAGACGATCCCATCGAGCAAATCTACAATGATATTCAAACCACGAGAATCACTCGCTCTAAAACTCATTTAGCTAACTTTTGTGAAAACTATTCTTTCATCTCTATCATTGAACCTATGAAGGTCGAAGAAGCATTGGAAGATCCGGAATGGATAAATGCTATGCATGAAGAACTACACAAATTTGAGAGGAACCAAGTTTGGACATTGGTTGAGAAGCCCGACAACAACCAGAACATCATCGGTACCAAATGGGTGTTTCATAACAAGTAAGATGAAGATGGACAAGTAGTTCGCAACAAAGAACATCTCGTCGCCCAAGGCTACACACAAGTCGAAGGTATGGACTATGGTGAGACTTATGCTCCCGTTGCTAGACTTGAGTCCATTCGCATCTTACTTGCCTATGCTAATCACCATGATATCACCTTGTACCAAATGGACATTAAAAGTTCTTTTCTAAATGGTGAAATAGAGGAGGAAGTTTATGCTAAACAACCTCCCGGCTTTATCAATCCTAAGAAACCAAATCATGTGTACAAACTTTGCAAAGCCCTTTATGGTCTTAAACAAGCTCCTAGAGCATGGTATAAATGCTTGACCAAGTTCCTTATAGAAAAAGGCTTTGAAATTGGGAAGATTGATTCTACTCTTTTTACTAAAAGGGTTAATGGAGAACTCTTTGTATGCCAAATTTATGTTGATGATATTATATTTGGTTCAACTAACCCTCATTTTAGTGAAAAGTTTGGGAAGCTTATGTCGGAGAAGTTTGAGATGTCTATGATGAGTGAACTCAAATTCTTTCTTGGGTTGCAAATCAAGCAAACTAAGGAAGGTACTTTTGTCTCTGAAACAAAGTACACTAAGGACTTGTTCAAGAAATTCAATATGCAAGAATGCAAAGGTATGCCTACACCCATGCCTACTAGTGGACATCTTGACTTGACCAAAAATGGTGAACCAGATGATCAAAAGGTTTATCGCTCTATGATTGGATCATTGTTATATCTATGTGCTTCACGTCCTGATATTATGCTAAGTGTGTGCATGTGTGCACGATATCAAGCTGCTCCTAAAGAATGTCATCTTAAGGCCGTGAAAAGGATAGTGAGATACTTAATCCATACACCAAATTTTGGCATTTGGTATCCCAAGAGGGCCTCTTTCGATCTTGTTGGCTACTCCGACTCGGACTATGCCGGAGACAAGGTTGATAGGAAGTCCACTTTGGGTACTTGTCAATTTCTTGGTAGATCTCTTGTGTCTTGGTCCTCCAAGAAACAAAACTCGGTATCCTTATCCACAGCCGAAGCGTAATACATTGCCGCTGGTTCATGTTGTGCTCAATTACTTTGGATGACCCAAACTCTTAAAGATTATGGGATATATGTGAAACATGTCCCATTGCTTTGTGACAATGAAAGTGCTATCAAAATTGGTCATAATCCTGTGAAACATTCTCGAACTAAGCATATTGAAGTTTGTCATCATTTCATTCGATATCATGTTGCTAAGGGTGACATTGATCTTAAGCATGTTCGCACCGAAAAGCAATTAGCGGATATATTCACTAAACCTCTTGATGGGAAAGTGTTTTGCAGGTTGAGAGGAGAATTGAACATCATTGATGTTTCAAACTTGGAGTAGAAACTCTATTGGATACATGCAAGACATGAGCTTATGACTAATCCTTGATATTTCTCTTATGATGAACATCTTATATCTTGGACATATTTGCATGCTGCATGTTATCTAACCCATGTAGGTACTTGGTTGGATCAAATTCCATGAGATTGTAACCTACTCACATCTTGAGCAATCTCTACATCACCAAGTCTCTATACAAAGGTGGTTGAAGACAAGGAAGCACGAAACCATTCAAACATATCCTCTGACAAATTCCATGTTGAGCTTCATGATTATCATTTTTGGATACACAAGTGCTCTTCCTTGCAAGAACTAACCCATGTAGGAAGATGGACTCAAACTTCAAGTGGTGCTCCCAACTCTTGGCTACATCAACCTAGAGCAACCCACACAAGTTCAACTACATGATCAACACCACCAACCAAGGTATGCTATTCCATCTTACAGAAGCTTTACTCCGAGTCATGAGCTAAAGCAACTCGACAAGATATGAATACATCAAGATGCTTAAACGAAAAATGGTAATCCATTTTGAGCTTAAACGATGAGTATGATCTTTGATCAAGTGATCTCACTTGACTCCTAAGTCAATATACTCTAACATGGGTGACTTTGTCGCCGACCATCTCTAGATGAAGTTCTCTTGTGTTCTTTTCTGTCTTTTTGCATCTTTCGCATGCATATTTGCTTTGTTTTTAACAAAAAAACAAAAAAAACTTCATCTAGATTTCTTTATTTTCTGTTTGTTCAGCATTTTCTGCATCCAATTCATTGCATATCTTTTAGTAAATTCCTTGCAAATCTTTGTGAGATCCTACTAGACTAGTGAGCTGAGGTGACAAGTGTTTTCTCTGCAATGAACTCGGTTCCACCGATTAGTTATTTTCGGTCCAACCGAATTCTTTCAGTACAACCGAAGCATACCACTCGGCGCCACCGATTTCCCCACAGGACAAATAGTTTGCCACTAATTCTGTGTTTCTTCTGGTCCAGCTCCACTCAATGAATCTTGTCATCTACAAGCATCAAAATTTTATCCAGTGCTTTGTGTTGTGACTCCAGGACTAAACCCATTCACAACAAATTCCAGAAAACCCTTCTTGGAAATTGATGTCAAAGGGGAGAGAAAAAGATCACATCAAAGCTTATCACTTAGAGAGATCACATCCAAGCTCATCTCTTCCAAAGGGAGAGAGAATATCACTTCCACAGGGGGAGAGAAAGAGATCTCCAGGGGGAGAGAATACTCAAGTAGAAAGTATTTCTCAAGGATCCCAGATGCTCGGTGTTCAAGAGGAGAGATTTCACATGTCTTATTGAGGGGAAAAGACATGTTCATATATGCTTATTTACATTAGCTTGCATTAGCTCTATTCATTTATATCTTTCAGCTCTATTTTTCTGTTCCCTATCTTCTCCTAGTATCCCATGCTAGATTCAGGGGGAGCAAGACATCTAAGGGAAAGAAATCATTTAAATTCATTGCATATCTTTACTCTTGGGGACATGACTAATCCAATGTGCTACTTAGTACTCACTCTCTGCATGTCATCCTAGTCTTGGTATTCTTGTGGTTTCTTCTGTTTGCTCTGTCTAGTAGATGTACCTGTGTTATCTAACCTTGTTTACGCAGGTTCATTCCATCCTAAGCCAACTCAAGACTACAAGGTAAGTATATACATCACAATGATGTGTATGAGGAATTCTTGCTGATGTACATACTGTTTGCAAGAAGGACTCATGAGCATGAAGATATTTTCTTTAATATTCTTTGCTCTGATGCATATGGCCAAGATACATGTACCTCATTGCCTACTCTATCATGGTTATGCTCTCACATGCTTCTATATTCCATATTCACATGTTTGCATACATGTAGGGGGAGCCTATGCTTGTTACCTGTCTTTCCAAAGCTTTACTTGCTATTCTTTATATCCTTATCTAAGGCTGGTCACAATGGGGAGGAACTTAGGAGTAACATCACACACTCCAATACAACTTTGCTTATGTGGCACATATTTAATGAAGAGAGAGGTGCTTGTGGTAACTAGCTAAGTTACCGGAACATCACACACTCCAAGAAACAATGAGTCTATAACCTAATAAATACATCGTTGCATGACACTACATAGATGTTCCTACCCACTATGGAGATAGTAACATAGTCTAGGGAAGTGTGTAAGTTACTAGCTTATGTTCTTGCCCATTGTGACCAGCCTAAAGCTTTGATGTATGTTGTCATCAATTACCAAAAGGGGGAGATTGAAAGCACAAGTGCTCCCTAGGTGGTTTTGGTAATTAATGACAACATATCTCTTGTTGGACTAACACTTTTATCTAGTATGTTTCAGATAAGTTCAACAATGGAGTGGCATGGACTAAAGGATGTGGGAACTCCTTCAAGATGCTAAGGACAAAGGATTGGATAAAGCTTCAAGCTCAAGACTCTTCATTTTACATTTTAGTGATCCAAGATCACATTGAGTCTATAGGAAAAGCCAATACTATCAAGAAGGGATGAGGTGTTGCTTAATGAGTTTCTTGCTCCACAGTGCTTAGTGATATGCTCCAAAACCCGCAACTACTTTCCCACTTCCACACATATGAACTAAACCTAAAGCCAAAATCGGTCACACCGATTCTTTCTATCCGGCGCCACCGAGTTCAAATGTCATAGCCACTACCACAAACCCTAGTCAAATCGGTCTCGCCGATAGGGATCTCGGTCTCACCGAGATGGAATTGTAATCTCTCTGTGTATGTCCATTATCAAAATCGGTCTCACCGAGTTTGTTTAATTGGTACTACCGAGATTACAATGCAAACTCTCTGATTAACTTATTACCAAGATCGGTCTCACCGAGTTTGAGTAATCGGTCCCACCGAGTTTGCCTGACCAACTCTCTGGTTAGCTAATTACCAAAATCGGTCTCACTGAGTTTGTGTAATCGGTCTCATTGAGATTACGTTATGCCCTAACCCTAACCATATCGGTCCTACCGAGTTGCATTTCGGTCCCACCAAAAATCCTAACGGTCACTAGGTTTACTAAATCGGTCTGACCGAGTTTGTTGATTCGGTCCCACCGAGATTGGTAAATTGTGTGTAACGGTTAGATTTTGTGTGGAGGCTATATATACCCCTCCACCTCCTCTTCATTCGTGGAGGGGGCCATCAGAACGAACCTACACTTCCAGTATCCTATTTCTGAGAGAGAACTACCTACTCATGTGTTGAGGCCAAGATATTCCATTCCTACCATATGAATCTTGATCTCTAGCCTTCCCCAAGTTGCTTTCCACTCAAATCTTCTTTCCACCAGATCCAAATCCTATGAGAGAGAGAGTTGAGTGTTGGGGAGACTATCATTTGAAGCACAAGAGCAAGGAGTTCATCAGCAACGCACCATTTGTTACTTCTTGGAGAGTGGTGTCTCCTAGATTAGCTAGGTGTCACTTGGGAGCCTCCGACAAGATTGTGGAGTTGAACCGAGTTTGTAAGGGCAAGGAGATCGCCTACTTCGTGAAGATCTACCGCTAGTGAGGCAAGTCCTTCATGGGCGACGGCCATGGTGGGATAGACAAGGTTGCTTCTTCGTGGACCCTTATTGGGTGGAGCCCTCCGTGCACTCGCGCAACCGTTACCCTTCGTGGGTTGAAGTCTCCATCAACGTGGATGTACGATAGCACCACTTATCGGAACCATGCCAAAAACATCTGTGTCTCCAATTGCGTTTGAATCCTCCAAAAAAAAACCTTCCCTTTACATTCTTGCAAGTTGCATGCTTTACTTTCCGCTGCTCATATACTCCTTGCATGCTTGCTTGCTATATGTTGTGAATGTTAAATTTGTGCCTAAACTCCACTTATACTTAAAGAAGTTAAAAAATGCAACTTTGGTACTTAGTTTCTAATCACCCCCCCTCTAGACACCTCTTCTCAAGGTCCTACACATGGGCTGGAAACGGCCCAACGGAATAACGGGTCCTTAATGGGTATAAAGTGATACACTGTTCATTACACGCCAGTTTCACCATGGGCCGTTAATGGGTGTAAAGTAATACACTGTTCATTACGGGCCAGTTTCACCACGGGCCATTAATAGGACAAGAGTTACATAGGGCCTCATATGGGCCGAAAGACGTCATGGGCCATACATGGGCTAGAAGTGAAAACAGGCTGGAATCATACTGGGTGGCCCAGATGATGCTATTGGGCCTAATTCGGATAGGGCGTAATGGGCCTTGGGTTAGCGGGCTGTAAATGGGCTATATGCGAACAAGCCGTTAACAGGCTTTACATGGGCCGGCCCGCCACCTTTTGACCAAGTCAAATGGGCCGGCCTTTTCACAGGAATGGGCCTCTGTTGGTCCGTGCCACGTGTCGACGTATCATAGGCGCTTTCTGTCCAATGAGTGGATGACATCTGTCCCAATGGTGAGCCGACACATGTTTCCTCCAGCCAATGATGATTTTACATGTGGAAAATCCCCATTGGCCATGGCTGTTAACGGGTTATCGGATCCAAAACCCGACCTGGTGGCTTAACGGCGTTCTGTTACGGTTGATGCCACGTGTCGGTCACCCTTGACGAAAGCACTTCTGTGACGCGTGATTTATCGTCATGGAAGTGGACACTTCCGTGATGATAATTTTGGTAATGTCATGGAACACTTCTACGACAGCACATGTATGACTATCTTGATTCTGTCATAAATTTGTCATGGATGAACATGCATGACAAAAAACGCGACCTACTGTGACGAACACGTATCATCACGGAAGTGTATTTTTTTGTACTGATGTACAACGACCGATGCATCGATGACTACATTGACGGCCTGCATATTTTTCTTGAGGTGGCTGAGGCAAACAAGCAGAATGGTTTTATGTATTGTCCATGTACTGCCAGCTGTGAGAATAAGAAGGATTACTCTTCCATGAAAACCCTTCACTAGCACCTGCTTGATAAGACTTTCATGCCACACATGTTTGTACTAAGCACGGAGAAAGAGGGTATGATGGAAGACAACAAAGAAGAAGAGGATGATGACAACTATCCTATGTTCCCTAAATATGGTGATACTGCTGAAGAAGAGGGGGAGCTGAAGATCAAGAGGCACCAGACAATGTGCACAATGATGATCTTCACCGGGTCATTATTGATGCATAGAGAGAATGCAAAAGTGATATGGAGAAGTTGAAGTTCAATCTCATGTTAGAGGATCACAAAAAAAGGTTGTACCCAAATTGCAAAGATGGCAACACAAAGTTCGGTACCTGATGTCTGCTAGAACTACGTCGGTATTTCCCCAAAGAGGAAGGGATGATGCAGTATAGCGACGGTAGGTATTTCCCTCAGTGATGAGACCAAGATTATCGAACCAGTAGGAGAACCTCCTCACACCACGTAAACATCATCTGCACACAAATAACAAATACTCGCAACCCGACGTGTTAAAGGGATTGTCAATCCCTTTCGGATATGGCGCCTCAAGATAGGCAAATAACGTGAGGTAAAAGTGGTAGACAGGATAAATAAATCGCGGAACAAATAAATTGCAGCAAGGTATTTCTGTATTTTTGGTTTAATATATCTAAAAATAAATGCAAGAGAAAATAGAACGCAAAGGCATATATGATGAAAAGAGAGCTGGGGGCTGTAGGTTTCACTAGTGGCTTCTCTCGAGAAAAATAGCAAACGGTGGGAAAACAATTACTATTGGGCAATTGATAGAACTTCAAATAATCATGAAGATATCCAGGCAATGATCATTATATAAGCATCACGTCTAAGATTAGTATACCGACTCTTGCCTGCATCTACTACTATTACTCCACACGTCGACCGCTATCCAACATGCTTCTGGTGTATTAAGTTCATGGAAAAATAGAGTAATGCAATAAGAACAATGACATGATGTAGACGAGATACGTTTATCTATTGCGGAGATATAGATCTCATCTTTTTATCCTTAGTAGCAATGATACATACGTGTCAGTTCCCCTTCTACCACTGGGATCAAGCACCGTAAGATCGAATCCACTACAAAGCACCTCTTCCCATTGCAAGCTAATTATATCAAGTTGGCCAAACAAAACCCAAATATCGGAGAAGAAATACGAGGCTATAAGCAATCAAGCATATAAGAGATCAAAGAAGACTCAAATAATTTTCATGGATAAAAACATAGATCTGATCATAAACTCAAAGTTCATCGGATCCCGACAAACACACCGCCAAAAGACTTACATCATGTGGATGTCCAAGATACAATTGTATTGATAATCAAGAGAGAGATAGGAATCCATCTAGATACTAACAACGGACCCGTAGGTCCACAAATAACTATTCATGCATCACAGGAGAGGCACCAATGGAAGTGGTGAACCCCTCCATGATGATGTCTAGATTGGATCTGGTGGTTCTGGACTCTGTGATGGCTGGATCAATATTTCATCGACTCCACTAGGGTTTTTGGAATATTGTGGTATTTATATAGCAAAGAGGCGGTTCGAGGGGCACCCGAGGTGGGCAACACCCACCTGGGTGCGCCTGGGCCTCCTGGCGTGCCCTGGTGGGTGCTGCTCCCCTCGAGCAGCCCCCAGGTGCTTCCTTGGCCAACTGGTGTTCTTCTAGCCCAAAAAACATCCTCCAGGAGTTTCGTTGAGTTTGGATTCTGATTGATATTGATTTCCTGCGATGTAAAAAACATGGAGAAAACAACAACTGGCACTGGGCATTATGTCAATAGGTTAGTACCAAAAATGATATAAAATGATTGTAAAACATCCAAGAATGATAATATAACAACATGGAACAATCAAAAATTATAGATACGTTGAAGACGTATCAGCATTCCCAAGCTTAATTTCTGCTCGTCCTCGAGTAGGTAAATGATAAAAACAGAATTTTTGATGTGGAATGCTGCCTAACATGTTCATCACATTCTTTTCTTTATAGCATGGACATATGGACTTTTATATGATTCAAAGCAATAATCTAGTTTTGACATGAAGACTTTGATACTCAAGCATACAACAAGCAACCATGTCTTTCAAAATATCAACACTAAAGCAAGTTATCCCTAGCCCATCATGCTCAATCATTGATCCATTCATGAAACACACTCAACTATTAGCTACACCCAATGCTCAAATACGATCATAGTGCCCCTTAGTTGTTGGTTTATGAGAGAAGATGGAGACTCAAATTCAAAATAAAAATTGCATAAGTAAAAGAAAGGCCCTTCACGTAGGGAAGTAGGGATTTTTAGAGGTGCCAGAACTCAAAGCTTAAATTGAGAGATAATTTTTTTAGAGGCATACTTTTGGTACCAATGAAAACAACTTGGAGCATCCCAACACTTTCCATGCTAGATACCTCATAGGCGGTTCGCAAATAGAAAATAAAGTTTATTCCTTTTTCCGCCATAGCTTTCACTTTCCATGGCTAGCCGTATCCACGGGTGCCCTCCATACCATCACTTTCCAAGGAATTTATCATTTGACAACATAAAGCAAATTCATATATTCATTTTGGGACTGGGCATCACTAGTACCTTTGTCATACTCTCATGCAATGACAAGTGAATAAACACTCAAGAATAACACATCTAGCATCACTACAAAAAAAAGACACATCCGTGACATTTTGGGCTGAATGAATTTTTTTCTGTCATACTTATGACACTTCTATGACGATAATTGTGACAAAACCCGGTATCATCATAGATGTGGTGGGATCCTACTTCTATGACAAAAAATCATGACAGAAAATGGGTTTTGGGCCGTCCATGACGGAAAAACCATGGTAGAAGCGGGGGCGAGGAAAATTTCGGCGAGTTCCCGGTTACGGTGGGTGGTCAGGGGCCGAGCGATGCGCGTTTCTCTCGTACACGTACGCGCGTGTGTGCAAGGCGTTGGACTCTAACTGAACCCGAGCGATCGATCGATGGCAGTTAAGTGAATCCGATCGAGCGATTCCTTCGCAACTGCTGCTAACTGAAGCCAATCGATGCTGCCTCTGGATGAACAGTGAGCATTGCTGGGGGGTTTGGATGAACAGTGAGTGATGGGGGTGGATGAACAGGACCCCGTGGTGTTGCCTCTGGATGAACAGGACCCCGATCGATCGAGCCGGTTGGGGCTGGATGAACAGGACCCCATGGAGGGCTGGATGAACAGGACGACCCCGTGGAGGGCTGGATGAACAGTAGACGGTGGAGGGGGTGGATGAACAATAGCCCGTGGAGGGATGGTTGAACAGGAGCCCGTGGAGAGGGGTGGTTGAATAGTAGCCGGTGGAGTAGCGCGCGGTGGAGGCTGGATGAACAGGATCCCGTGGATGAATAGCGCAGGTAGAGGCTGGAGGAGGTCGACAGTGGATGAAGCCTGTGGAGGTTGGAGGAGGTCGACGGTGGAGATGAATAGTATCCCGTGGAGTCCCTTTTGCGGTACGCCACACCCCTCCCGATGAACAAGACCCCCGTTTAGACTGTAGCGCTCCAACACAAGTCCGTTTCCTCCATTTTGCGGTACGCCACACCCCTCCTGATCAATAGGACCCCATTTCGACCGTAGGAGGTCCAACACAAGTCCGTTTCCTCTGTTTTGCGGTACGCCAGACCCCTCCCGATGAATAGGATCCCGTTTTGAACGTGGCCTATTGAACACAAGGCCGTTTCCTCCGTTCTGCGGTACGCCGGGCCTCGTTTCCATCGGCTGTTCTGTCCAAGCCCTCCCGATGAACACGACGATGCATTCCGTTCCGACCCAGCCAGTTGGCTCCCAATGAAAACAGCGACGACGCTGTTTCTCCGTTCCGACCCAGCCATGTACACGAGCCCTGGCCGTACGTATGCGCGAGTAGACGTTCGAGACCCCGCCCATATGTACGTACGTGGCCGTATTTACTTTCTTGCACACTAGCTGTTGTACGTAGTACGTGACATGCTACATGCGCGTCTCTACTACGACACGTACGCGCCTCTACTACGACACATGCGCGCCTCTACATCGACCAATATGTACGTACACGTTCGCGACCAGAATGACAACGCTACATACGCTTCGAGCAGCTGAGTCCCGACTATCAGGCACTTCCTTGCCTACGAAGATGTAGATGGTGGGTCCCAGAGGTAAGGGGGCGAATCGTATTTTTTTTCTTGGACACACTTCCTTGCGTGCGAAGATGTAGCTGGTGGGTCCCAGCAGTCAGGGGTCGAATCGTTTTTTTTCCCGGACGCACTTCCTTGCGTGCGAAGATGTAGCTGGTGGGTCTCAGCAGTCAGGGGGGAAACATTTTTTTCGCGAAATAAGGTGGCCCATTCAGTGGGTCCCTACTGTTAGGTGGAGGAATAATGCGTAATAAGGAGGCACTTCCTTGGGGCTGCCGTGGACCCAACTGTCAGCCTCTCCACATACAGTACTCTTCCGATGGAAGTCGTTCCTCGACCATGTTGACCACGCCGCGCCGAGAGCACCAGGCCGGTGGACGAGGCGAGGCCCATGAAGGGGACGACGCGGAGCTGGGGAAGACGCGGTAGTGGATGCCCACGCGTAGACTAGTATGAGTGTTCACTCATTCGGCTACGGAGTGAGGCTACCATCGCCGCAGAATAACAGGGGGTGTGGGTGAGTAGAGGGATGGCCTAGCTAGTGGTGGGAGTAGTAGGGGGCGATGAGGTCTCCGAGGCATTATAGTCAGCCATGGGAGGCAGGAGCACGCGACACGACCGGTGCTGCTTTGGGCGGCTGGAGCAAGAAGACCAAAGGTTGAAGAAGCACTACGACCGTTGGATGGACATCGTACGGTCACTGGAGCTAGAATCGTTCATATTGACTAAGTTGACAAAGCCCTCCGTCGCTGTCAACTTAGTAGGCCCACAAGTCAGCCTCCCACTAAGGTGGGTCCCAGCTAACAGGGGGAGTATTCATTTTTTTCTGCGTAATAAGGAGGTACTTCCGGTGGGTCTGAGCTAACAGCGGAGGGAACATTTTTTTTGCGAAATACGATGGCCCGTCAGGTGGGTCCCAGCAGTCAGGGGAAAATGTTTTTTTGCAAAATATGGTGGCCCGTCCAGTGGGTCCCTGCTGTCAGTTGGAGGAATCATTATTTTCCGCGTAATAAGGAGGCACGTTCTTGCTGCGGCCATGAACCCAGCTGTCAGCCTCTCCACGTACAGTACACTTCCGATGGAAGTCGTTCCTTACCCACGTTGACCATGCCACGTTCCATTGCATGCATGCCTCCATGGGCGTGGTGCGTCCCCACTATCAGCCTCTCACGTACAGTCATCTTCCGATGACTCTCGGTTGTTGACCACGTTGACCACACCGTGCCGAGCGCACCAAGGCCAGTGGATGACGGCGAGGCCTCAGACTGGAATGACCCGGAGATGGGGAAGACGGGGTTGTGGAGTCACAGATGGAGAGGAGTGGCAAACTTGACTGGTTCGGGTCCGCAGCAGCACAGCCGCGGTGCCGCCCACGGGAGACAGGAGCAAGAACAAAGGTTGAAGAAGGAGCATGGCTGTTGGATTAACATCCAATGGTCCAGCTGCTGGAATCATTTGTTGATTAAGTTGACAAAGCCCTGCATACATGTCCTCTTAGTAGGCCCACAAGTCAGCCACCAAATCTGACGCATCCCAGCTGTCAATGGGAGGAATAATTTTTTTAGCATAACGAGGAGGCACTTCCTTCCGTGCGAAGATACAACCGGTGGGTCCCAGCTGCCAGGTGGAGGAAACATTTTTTCAGCTTAATAAGGAGGAACTTTCCTTGCGTCCGACCGTGGACCTCGTGGGTCCCAGCCGTCAGGCTCTCCACGTACAGGTCCTCTTCCGATGACTCTCGATTGTTGACCACACCGCACTGAGCGCAGCGAGGCGGTGGATGATGGTGAAGCCCCGGACGGGAATGACTCAGAGATGGGAAGACGCGGCACTCGAGTCACAGATTGAGAGGAGGAGAAGGGTTATAACTGGTTCTAGTGCGGCGCGGGGCTGAAGTCGGTGGAGAATAACAGGAGGTGTGGAGGGGTGGAGGGATAGCCTGGCCAGCGGTGGGGTAGCGCTTCGCAGCGATGCATGCTAAGTAGAGCCGCTAGCCGCAAGAGGCCAGACCAGGCGGTCCCGACGATGCTGGAGGAAGAAGAAGAGAGATTGAAGGTGCATGCCAGCCTTTGGATATATATCCAATGGTTGTGGATGTCATAATCATTTGTTAACCAAGTTGACAACGCCCTGCGTAGGCTTCGACCTATTGGCCCACATGTCAGCCTACAAAAATGTGGCATATATTTAACCCATGTTTTCTAGAATGTACAGTCCATTTGCTGGGTTGGGTGAAGAAATAATTTCGTGTCAATCAAGCCCATTTATATTTTCGAAGAAATTCCAGCCCATTTGCACTTCCTTGAAATACACGAATTAGCTGGGCTCACTATATATATAATGTTATGTTAGAAGGAGCAATTAATATCAAAAAATAAACCGGAGAGGCACATTATATATATATATATATATATATATTATATATATGGTGGGTCTAATATGATAACACCCTTAAGAGTCTTATTCTGCTAACAGTAGCTCTTATTCTGCTAACACCCCGAAACGAACCGGACACAGCAAAGACCAAAAAAAGAAACATCCCACCTCACCCGTGCTGCCCACTACCCATCTTCCCCAGTCCTCACCCCCCGCACCACAACCCTCCTCCCACTTCCTCCCGCAGCCGGCGTGCCCCTAACCCCCTCCCACGGTCGGAGCCCACCTACCTACCTCCCTTGGCCGCCGCGCTCAAACCCCTTCCAACCACTGGCGACCCCAGCGGCCATGGTGGGAGCCGGACGCCAAAGGAATCCTGCAAGGCCTCCACCACCGGATCCGGCCACCATGGCCATCGGTGCAGCCACAAGCCGACGGATCCGGCTGCGACCCACCACCTCCCGCACGTGGTGGCCGGATGGGAGGGCCGACGAGCTCCATGCCATGCTGGGCTCCTCCAGTGCCACCACTTGCGGAGGTAGTGCGGGCACGGATCCATGGCCCTCAATCCTTCCCCGGGCGGATCTAGTTGAGGTCGAGGGGCACCATTGCATCTCCTTCCCCTTCCCAGGCATCGTCAACCGTCCCCTTGCCTCGATCTACAGCAACGCTGATGACCGGCAGTAGGGTGCGCTGCCCTTCCTCTCCCCTCGAATTTTTGGGGCACGGACGACACATCGCGGTATCTGGCAGGCGGGCTCGAGGGTGGAGCCCGCCGCCGATCCCCTGCTGGATCTCTTTCCACCAAGACCCGACGACCTCCCCTTCGATCGGGTCTCCCGTCGACAACGCCTCACCCCCTCCTCTCTACACTCTTCTCCTTGGACGGCTGCGCACAGTCACCATCTCCAGCGTGTGGTTTCACCAGAAGGAGCCCGGGGAGCGCCTCTCTCTCACCACCGTGGCATTTTTGACACAGGGGCTTGTAGTTCGCAAAATAATTTTTGTGTATTTTTTCAGATTATTGTTATTGATTTGAGTGAATTTTGTTTCTAATGAAGTTTGTTAATTCTTCAGTGTAGTTCGCCTGGCGCCGGCATGAGGTTCGCTAGCTCCTGCTTGCAGTTTTTTTGATAGGAAAAGGTGGTAGCTCCTGCTTGCAGTTCGCCATGGTAGATGGGCTGATGCATCCCACTTGAAGGAGTCTTGTGGTTCACTGCATTCAACAAGGAAAAAGCAAAAGAGTGTAGTCTTGTGATGCAGCCCACTTGTTTCATTTTTGTGTGTATTTTGAAGTTGGGGTGGAGGAAGACAGTGGTTTTTGTGTGTATTTTGCTCACGAGTGACATTTTTTCTGCTTTTCAGATTTTGGCTGCCATCCCATGGGCGCACAGGTGCAGTGCTATGGGGACTTGACATGCAGTGCGCTGGCGCCGGCTTGCATTTCATGGACAAAAATGTGGATTTATTTTTTAAGTCCCTCGTCACTGTAATTTGTGTGTGTTTGTATTGTGGATTAAAAATAGGATCATTGCAGTTTGCACTACTAGAGAAATGCTTACCAGTAGCGCTTGTTTTTGTGCTACCAGTAGCGCGGGGACCAGCGCTACTGCTATGACGCTACAGCTATTTTCTAGCAGTAGTGTGTTTATAGACCAACACTACTGGTAAGTTCAACTACTAGTAGCGCATTTTTAGGCCAGCGCTACTCCTAACATTTATGTTTTCTTTTTAATATTTTGGCGTTGTACATGTTTAAACAGATATATCTTTTATACAATAACAACTCATCATGAACTAGTTTGTTTAAATAGCATATTCATTACCAGTAGTCATCACCACCAAACAATGCTCGTCAATGAGACATCATATATATAACAAGTTGGTCACTAGTCATAATCACAACTCCTCATCCTCCTCATCAACTCTAACACATTATAGCACATAATAACACATTCTACCTAGGACCTACTCCTCTGATAGGATCTACTCTACCCTCTCTTAGGTAAAATATAATAAAATAAGATAGGCATTGACTCTTCATTAAGGAAACTGAGCTCTCCATAATGAAGAACTGAGCTCTCCACAATCCATCGGGATTTTCTGTTTAAAAACATAGTAATGACTTTGTAGTTAGCAATGTAGTTAGCAATGTTCAAAGATGCACGGATGTCATAATAGTAGAAAATCTTACCATGATATCTCCATTGATGTTACCGTAGCACACCACGTGCACTAGTGGCACATATGGACCATAATTTTCAGGAATTCGATAATAGCTATTGTAATTCTCTAGATCAGTAAAAAAAGTGATAAGACCATCTTTCTCCTTATAAGTTAATTGTGCTTCATCGTTGTAGTAGTAGGTTCTGTCTACCATCTTCCGTACATTTTTTGAAGAATGAAAATAAGCTGTCAATGGAAATAAGATGTCAAATATTTTGAAATTAACAATATAAATTACTTAGCAAAATTTGACATGACCTTTGCTAAAAACAGGACCAATCGAGCGCCTGAAATTTGCAAGAACGTAAACGAATCGACATTTCTGGCAAAACATAGGACACTCAGAAAAATATGACATTGTCCAAAATGTGACATGTTCAAAATATGACATGTCCACTGCAAATTTGCATAAAACAGGAAAAAATGCTTTAACTAAAAAAATAACAACAATTGCTTTAACTAAAAACATACCTAGAATTCTGTTAACTACACCTAAAACAACTAAAACACCTAAAATTCTATTAACCACACCTAAAACAACTAAACCACCTAAAATTCTATTAAGTAAAACTAAAACAACTAAAACACCTAAAACAACTAAAATACCTAAAACAAATTCAACATTATTCTAAGAACACCTACATTATTCTAAGAACCTACATTTTTAACTAAAATACCTACAAATTTAACTAAAACACCTGAAAATTCAACTAAAGCACCTGCATTATTTAACTAAAACACCTACAAATTCAACTAAAACACCTAAAAATTAACTACTCTCTAATAACTATAACTAGGGAGGGAGGGAGGAGGAGGAAGGAGGGAGGAGTATACCTCTCGGTGGAGGAGGGCCGGCG
>NC_041383.1:61836067-61837857 GCF_002162155.2 Triticum dicoccoides
CAGGGGAGGAGGGCCGGCGCCGGGGAGGGCGGCCGGAGTAGGATGCGGGGGTGGTGGATGGATCGGGGGACGACTGGGATTCGATCTGGTGTTAGCGTGTGTGAGTGTGAGTGAGGGGAGGGGTGGTGCGCGGGCCGGCGCGGGGGGAAGAAGAGAGGTGGGCTTAGCGGCAGCGCGGGGTAGGCGGCCCAGCGCTATAGCTAAAGCTGCAACGGGGGCGCGAGAGCGTGGCCCATTAGCAGTAGCGCTTGCTGTGAAATCCAGCGCTACTGCTAACGTGCACTTGTTGCGCTTGTGCTGGCCGGCGCTACTGCTAAATAGTAGTAGCGATGGGTATCTAACCAACGCTACTGCTAAATGTCTACCTATAAGCATTTTCCTAGTAGTGTTGTTCGCCCTGTCTCGTAGTCCAGAGAAGTATAGATTGCAACTCTACTGAAAACGTGCATTGAAGACAACAACACATTTTTTAAGTGCAGCTCACTTGTTTCATTGTCGCAGTGATCTTGTCTCTCCCAGTGGTTCACTATGTTGCCAATTGCAAAAACAAACTGGGAGAAAGGAAATTGGAAAAAGTTAAATTTTTATGGAGCTCACTCTGTTGTTGTGTGCAGTAGAAACAAAATTGGAAAAAGAAAAAATAGATGCAGTATAGTCACCTCGTCCCTGCAGTGCATACTCATTGATATAAAACGTCACGGAGGCGATAAAAGAAAAATAATGTGGTTCACTTTTCATAGTCTTGAGGTTCACCAACGCTCAACATGAAGTGCACCCCACCTCGTTTGGAAAAATGGAAAAATTTACGTCCCACAAAAAATAAATAATGCAGTGCACTTACCCGTCCGATGAAGTGCGGGTTTTATTCTAAAGAAGTGCACTCCACCTCGTTTGGTAAAATTTACGTCCCACAAAAAAGAAATCATGCAGTGCACATGTTTGTCCGATGAAGTGCAGTTTTTAGTCTAAAAGAAGTGCGGTTTTCTGTCTGATGCAGTACATATGACGATTTTGGTGGCGCGAAAAAACAGTGTCCGCATTTCGTTAACATCAAAATTGCTCCTAAACCGTAAGGAATCGGAGAGAGTGTTCTATATGAAAAAGTTGCTCCTCTCGACCAGCGGTTTGTAAAAATTTCGTGAAAAATGGCCGCTGCCTCTCGTCGTCCGCCGCACCATTTTTAAAATTAACTTAAAACCGTAAGGAATCTCAAAAACATTTCAACATATGAAAGTTGCACCTCGTCCGTAGCATTCCAACGGAGTATCATACGCCTCGTTTCGACAAATGGTTAGAAAACTAGAGCGAAAACAGTACCGAAAATTTGAAAAAAAATTGAAAAACAGAGTTCCGTGATTTAGTAAATTTGAAACTACTCATAAACCGTAACGAATAAGAGAAAATAATAGATATGAAAAAGATGTGCCTCGATGATATCTTTCCAACAGTGTATCATTTGCTTCGTTCTGTCGAGCGGTTTAGAAGAAATCGCGAAAAAACGCTCGCTGCCACTCGTCATGGGCCGCACCATTTTCAAAACTGCTCTTAAACCCTGTGGAATCTCGAAAAGTGTTCAACATATCAAAGTTGCGCCAAATCCATAGCTTTCCAATGGTATATAACATGCCTCATTCTGATAAATGGTTAAAAAACTAGAGTGAAAACATTACCAAAAAACAACGCGTGCAGTTTTTTCCGACGAGAAGTTCACTAGTGTGAGTACTGCAGCACACTTGGTTCAAAGAATGACGTGCACTTGCGTTGAACGTGCAGTGTGGAAGTGTTATCAG
>NC_041383.1:61838327-61846978 GCF_002162155.2 Triticum dicoccoides
TATACATAAACACTATTCTGATCACGGGATCAGAATAATATTCTGATCACAACCTGAACTGCCTGAGTAACGCGCCTGACCTTCTCTGTGAACTAGGTTGAACTTCCCGCAACATTGCCTAAATAGGGCTTGCTATATATTGTTGGAAAGCTATGGACACCAATATCATGACCCAACTTAAATTTTTGGCAAAATATAAGCGGTTTAAGAGCAGTTTTAAAAACCGTTTTTTCTTCACAGAAAAAACGTGAATCGTATTTTCGATCGCATTTCTAAACCGTTTATCAGAATGAGTCATATAATATGGCGTTGGAAAGCTGCTGCAAAACCGCTCCTTCCACATGTTGAAAGTTTTTTCGAATTCCCTATGATTAAAGAGTAATTTAAAAAAACGTAAAATTTCATAAACCGAACAACTGAGTTCATTTTTTCGATGTCAATTTTAAACGGCTAATCCAATGGAGGCATATGCTATGGCGTTGGAAATCTTATGAAAATGCGCTACTTTTTCATACAGAAACTTTTTTCCTAATTTTGAATGGTTTAAGAGTAATTTAGAAAATGGTCCAAGTCCTACCGAGTTTGTATTTTCGAGCTAATTTTTTAACCGTGCGTCCGAATGCAGCAAATGATATGGCATTGGAAAGCTTGAACAAATGCAAAACTTTTTGGTATGTATTGTTTCTCGCAATTCTTTACGGTTTTAAGTCAGTTTCGAAAATGGCGAAAAACGTATTTTCTCAGTAATTTCTACGAATTTTATCGGAATTGGGCAAATAATATACCGTTGAAAAGCTACGGAAAACGCAAAACTTTTTCATGTTGATGGTTTTCGGTGATTCCTAGCCGTTTTCTAGTAATTCCGAAAACGGCGGGATCATTCGTTCTGCCTCTATCGCGAAACAGATTCTTTAAAAATGCACCGCGTGAAGAACCTGAACTTCTCGGTGCGTGTACCTGAACTTCACTCTCTTTGTTCACGTGATTTTTTTGCTCGTAGATCTTCATCCACTGCTCGTAGCTCTCCATCCCACTCACAGGAATTGAGCGGGTGATATACCGATGGAAAGCTGCTGTAAACACACAACTTTCCCGTGTTGATCATTTTTTCATACTCGCGATGATTTTGAAAGTTTTTCATCGGAAATTCATTCAGCGTAGTAGTTGAACTTCGTGTTATTTTCACGTTGAACTTCTATGACGTATTTTTTTTGTACACGCGCCTGAACTTCCCTCTATACGAACCAGACCTTTATCGGAATTTTGAAAACCGTTTTTTCTTCATACAAAAAATGTGGATCATATTTTCAATCGCATTTGTAAACCGTTTAGCAACTAAATACTCATTTTAGATAGGAATCTCGCTCATAGGCGGATTTTGCACTCGGGTCGTGAAGAACTCGCGTTTTTTGCAATTTTACTGCCTCAGTTGTTCGACCTGAACTTCCCCCTGTGCTAGGTTGAACTTCCCGCAACATGTCCCAAATAGGGCCTGCTGTATACTGTTGGAAAGCTATGGACACGAGTATCATGACCCAAGTTAAATTTTTCGCAAAATGTAAGCGGTTTAAGAGCAGTTTTGAAAACCGTTTTTCTTCACACAAAAAACATGAATCGTAATTTCGATCGCATTTCTAAACCATTTATCAGAATGAGGCATATAATATGGCGTTGGAAATCTGCTGCAAAACCGTTCCTTCCACATGTTGAAAGTTTGTTCTAATTCCCTATGGTTAAAGAGTAATTTGAAAAACATAAAATTTCGTAAACCGAACAGCTGAGTTTGTTTTTTCGATGTCATTTCTAAACGGCTAATCCAATTGAGGCATATGATATGGCGTTGGAAAGCTTATGAAAATGCGCTACTCTTTCATCTTGAAAGTTTTTTTCTAAGTTTGAATGGTTTAAGAGTAATTTAGAAAATGGTCCAAGTCCTACCGAGTTTGTATTTTCAAGCTAATTTTTTAACTGTACGTCAGAATGCAACAAATGATATGGCATTGGAAAGCATGAGGAAATGCGAAACTTTTATATATATATTGTTTCTCTCAATTCCTTACTGTTTTAAGTTGATTTTAAAAATGGCTAAAAATGTATTTTTGCCGTAGTTTTTATAAACTTTATCAGAATTGGAGAAATAATATACCGCTGAAAAGCTACGGAAAATTCGAAACTTTTTCATGTTGATGGTTTTGTCTGATTCCTAGCCGTTTTCATGTAATTTCGAAAATGGCGGGATCATTCGTTCTGCCTTTATCGCGAAACAGATTTTTCAAAAATGCATCGCATGAAGAACTTGAACTTCTCGGTGCGTGTACTGGAACTTCACTCTGTTTTCACGTGATTTTTCTTGCTCGTAGCTCTTCATCCACTGCTCATAGCTCTCCATCCACTCACCAGAATTGAGCAGGTGATATACCGATGGAAAGCTATTGTAAACACGCAACTTTCCCGTGTTGAACATTTTTTCATACTCGCGACGATTTTCAAAGTTTTTCATCTGAAATTCATTCAGCATAGTAGTTGAACTTCCTGCTGTTTTCACGTTGAACTTCTGTGATGTATTTTTGTTTGTAATTTTGTCATCCATTTCATTAGTGTTACATAAATGATATTCTTTTTGTACAAACCTCTCACAATATTTGTTTAACTTTCTCCGTCCGAGGACTTGAACTTACACAGATGATATTCCTGCCGTTTTGAAATAAATTAGAAAATGACGAGATCATGATTTCTGCCTTCATCGCGAATGGAAATGCACTGCATGAAGTAGTTAAACTTCTCGGGCATATCTGTTTTGAACTTCACTCTATTTTTGATGTCCTGTTTTTTGCAATGCGTGAAGTAGTTGAACTTCTGGGGCGGTCTGTTTGAACTTCACTCTGTTTCACCTTATTGTATTTTTCTTATATGAAATACACACATTGTAGTACGTGAACTTCCGGTTGTTATCATTTTGAACTTCTCTCTGGTTTGAGAGGATTATTTTAGAACACAAAAAACAACATATTTTTATGTATTTTCGGTCATCTAAATACACGGTGAACCTCCGTCACAAGATTTCTTTGAAATTTTCCTCGCCGAGCACTTGAACTTCTAGCACCCATTTTTTCGTTTATGAGTTTTTTTAAAAGGTGCAAAAAATGATGTTGTATTTTTTATTTTTTGAACAGGTAAATCCTAGGTTTTAATAAACTCCGAACTTCTCTATTATTTCAATATGAACTTCACGTTTTTATATTTTTGAGTAAAGAATTGTATTCGATTTTTATACGGAAAAAGTCGAACATGGAAATACAAGGTGAACCTCTCTCGCAAGAATTTTTGAACTTCTCCAGACAGATCACTTGAACTTCTTTGAACAAACTTTTTAAGCTTTTACCTTTCTCTACTTTTTATTCTCACCTGAAATGCATGCCTTACAGTACTTGAACTTCTCGTTGTTTTTACTATGAACTTTTGTCGCATTTTTGTGTATACGTCGAATTACACACTATTGAAGGTCGGACGTCATTTTTTGCCATTTTTAAAAATGTAATTGGAGGTTGGACGCCCCGTGATATAAATTCTAAACCGTCCATGGAGGTGCACGTGAACTTTTGCAACAAATCTGAGTTTTTTATATACTTCAATATTCTCTGTTATTTTAAATTGAACTTTTTAGTCTTATTCTTAGAAAAAAATATGTTTTCAAATAAGCATGAACTTTTTGAAAAAAATTGAACCTCACACTTTTATTTTTCCTAGGAATGGGAAGAATTTGAGTTTTCCGTAAACATCAAACTACTCCTTTTATTTTAATTTGAACTTCTTTAATTTTATACTTTAGTGAAGAAGAGAAACCTGTGTTTTTTTATAAATATTGAACTTCTCTATTTTTATAATTTGGACTTCTTAGTTTATTTGAAATACTTTGTTTTTCTATTTGTACATCTAAATACATGGTGAACCTTTTTTAGAAGAATTTTTGAACTTTCCCGGGTCGAGCACTTGAACTTCTAGCAACAAAACTTTTAGACTTTGCCTTTTTATTGTATTTTTCTAATACGAAACACACACCATGCAGTACGTGAACTTCTGGCAGTTATCACTTTGGACTTCTCTTTTGTTTCTCTTTAGTAATGGAAAAATCTGAGTTTTTATGGACATCGATCCGCTCTAACTTTTTACAAACCAAAATTATAGTTTTTTTCCAATTTCTACGATTTGTATTTTTTGTCTCGTGACATTTTTAGGCATTTTTTTGTTGTCAGTGAAATGGCCTAGACGGTCCTTTTTTTCATTGATGAATTACTTCAGTATATGGTACACGTGAACTTATGAATTTCTAAAACATGAACTTCGCATTTATATCTAAAACATGAATTTCTAAAACATAACAGTTTAGCTTTTTAGGAATATACTGCGGGGCGTATATATTCGTCAGTGTTAAATTATTATGACTACAAGCTCAAATTATTTTGAACTTCTTGGTTGTCCTTTTAGAAATATGAATAACTATTTTGAACTCCGTCGCTCGTTATCTAAGTTTGAACTTTTAGAATTTTTTTATTTAGTAACGGTGAAACTCTTTTTTGATAAACTTTTTTGAACTTCTCTATTTTCATTTAACCTTCTTGGTTTTGTAATACATATTGAACTTCTTCATTTTTTAAATTTGAACTTCTAGTTTTTATTATAAATAGATTCAACATATTACTTTTATTCCTATTTTTTGGATAAGTGAAACAAAAACTGATTTGTACAGTGAGAAGTTCAATTTTTTTGCAGTGTGAAAAGTTGCATTTTGTTGTGTATTTTTTGTTGTTTCATTTCTATCTTTTTTTACAAAACTAACATTGCACGTTTTGCTGGGAGAAATGCACAAATATTGAACGGTGGAGGCTGAGGCCGCGAGCGGGCACATCAAAATTGGACTTTTATCCATGCCAAGCTGAACTTCTTTGAATCTGAAGATGTAATTAGTTAGAATAGTTAATGAATTTTTTTTGCAACATATATATTTAATTGATCTTTTCTTATAAAAAATGATCTTTTCTTTGTCTTCGAACTGTTTCAATTTTTGCAATAGTACCGCTAGAGAGAATTTGTTCTCATGGGCATTGCAACGAGAACCTTGAGAACATCAAATTGCAAGAAGAAGAAAAATCATATCTTTTTCCTTTTGCACAAACTACTATACGAAGAATTATCACAGTTCACAAAGGCCATTTAACCACAAGATTGTGGGCACACAGACTTGCAAACAAGATGTGCGCCAGATTTTTTAGGAACACCAAGTTTGAATCATAAACTAAAGAGTACACTGATCAAAATGTTTTAAGTACACACAAGAGTCCATAAGCTTTTCAGATAACAACATGTTGCCTCAGAAATTACAATTATGAAGAAGTTAAGAAACAAAAAACAAGAGGAAAAACATGTATGAATGCACTTAAAAACATCTCTGCTTTCATCCACATCACTCTGAACTTCAGTCTTCCTTCAAACTGTGTGATCTGGTGCTGCAAAATAGGATGAGTAATACTGGAGGTTCTACACCATCATGTAATGCAGTTTTTTCATCCGGTAGGGGAGAAGGGAGCAGCAGAAGGAAGAAGGTCAGCACCGGTGAGGAGAGAAGGCCATCTTTGGTCTAATAGGAAGGTCTGGAAGAGGATGGCCGCGGCACACGAGGGGAAAGAAGAAAACTTCTGTACAGATCGACCAAGATTTTTTTAGATACATACCACATGATAAACAACACAATATTTTTTATACAGAGAAGGTTCGTTCACACATATACCTAAACAAAGTATAAATCCGAAATCTGATAGACAAATGATCCAACTGACGGACATACACAAATAAAAATACAGGTCAAATCATCAGTATTAGTGAGGAAAGAAGTGAAGTGCCGAGGCCAACAAGAAGATAGGGATATACAGCACGAAGCAGCCAACAGGATGAATGAATTCAATTCAAATTAATTGAGTGAAAAAAGAAAGCAACTCCAACAACGTGAGTTTACTTAGTAGCTAGTAGATAACTTGTTTGCTTGTTTCTTTCTAATTTGCTAGAAAGGTAATACTAGTACTAGCAAGCAAGCATGTGCTTGATGTCCCGGAGATGGAGATTTGTACTAGAAGAACTGATGCCAAGAAACATGGAGCACTGACTATGTCCCATGGGTGATTACCCTAGAAATTTCTAGAAACCACTAGGCTGGACTACTGGAGCAGAGCAGATCAGCGGTAAAAGAATGGGAAGGTCGACCTTGTGTGGGGGGCCGGTCCCCGTCGAGGCTGAGGCCGTCGGGCATGGGGTCCCCGTCGTCGTCCTCTTCCTCATGGGTGCCGTCCATGGAAGGAACAGGAGCTGCTCCAAATGAAAACACAGTAAACAAGGGGATCGATCTGAGAGAAGGGAGAGGAGAGGGTCTCCGTGGGAGGAGGGAACGAGGGCCACGGCGGCCGATCCAGGTGAAGTCGTGGCGGCGGCATTAGGTGGTGACGGTGGGTGAGGGGCACCGGAGCCAAGGGGAAGCCGGTGGTAGGCGCGCTTAGCCAGGGGCCGCCGGCGGGAGGCGCGAGATCCTGTTGCGGGTCTTCGGCGGGGGCCTGGGCGGCGGCGCGTTGGCCGCGGGGGGCTGGGCGGCGGCGCGTTGGCTACGGGGCGAGGTGGCGGAGCGGTGGGCGGCTGGGCGGCATGGCGGCGGAGCGGTTGGCGGCGGGGCGGCAGTGCGGTGGGTGACGGGGGCTGCGCCCGATGGAGCTGAGGTAGTTTGGGGTCCGTGGGTTTCTTTTTCTGTTTTTTTTCAGAGTTCAGGAAATCTTCGTCGCCCCTATATAGGCGTGACGTGATCCAAATAACTATTCTAATTCTAGGATTAGAATAGTGTTGTTATATATATATATATATATATATATATATATATATATATATATATATATATATGAAAATGGGTTGATACTCCTAGGAGTACATACTCCTAGCCCCGTGTCGCCCTTTTGACTCTCAACCTACGCTATCCGATTCAAATGGATAAAACCGTTCAGCATCTAATTAGTCAATTAATTAATCACATGTAAATCCCATCGATGGTATCACATGCATTTGAAACTCAGTTCCGAATTGCCAGGGATAAACATGCATATGGTTGCAAGTTTTGTTGGCCTATAATTAGGTCTGTTTTATCTTCCGAGAAATCAGTTGATTAATTGTGGCAGCAACGAGATGAGACGCCCTGCCTTTTATTCGCATGACCATCGCATCCTTGCGTACATACCATGTTGGGCGGTGACGGCGGCCACGGCGACACAGCGACAAGATGCGGTTGCCTCCTCTCATCCAGCTACTGCGTTCCCGGGTACACTACCGCCACCGCCGGCGGCTACGACGACATGCGTTGATGTGATGCGGCTAACCCAGCGTGATCGACAACGACGACAATAATGAACCTTCGGGCTCATGTACGCATCACCATTATGCATGCACTTCCTTGTATTTTATTTAATCCTCAGAAATTGAATCTCACGGAGTAATGCGATATGGCAGTATAATCCATGAACACCATGGCGACCTAGATGTATCCATCGGCATCCAAGAGCTGGTCTGTCATCGGTGCATGCAGTTTGTCACACGCGTGACGGCGAGAACAGCTTGCAAAGACAGCAGGGACAACCGTGGTTCTTACCGACGTCCAAAGTCTAGAACAAACTCTCATTGGTGACATGTACATAGCTATAGCATGCATGCGTTTTACTCTATTTCAGTTCCTTGTAGTATTTCTCTTTGTTTCCGTATTCTTGATGAAGGGAATCGGCTTGACGGCGAAGATGTATATACCCATTGATGCATTATATACTGTTATTAGGAAAGTATAAGTACTACTGATGAAGTATTTTTGTTGGATATACATACCCTTTTTTATGAACATATACTTTCTAGATATACTCTTTTTTTGTGGGGCTATCAAGATATACTCTTTCTTATGTCTTACCAAAAAAATGGTATATACCCTCCCACAGAAAGTGGTATATACCCTCTCTACGGAAAAAACATGGTATATACTCTCTCACAAGATGTAGTACATACCCACTAAAGAAAATTCTAAATATAGTCCCTTAAAGAAAAGTGGTGTATACCCTGTAAGGAAAAACATGATATATACCCCCTCACAAAAAATAGTACATGCCCACTAAAGAAACATATAAGATATACTCAATAAAGAGGGGTATATACCCTGTAAGAAAAAACATGATAGATACCCTCTTACAATACACACTACATACCCACCAAAGAAAAATGTGGATATATCATAATCTGTTTTTTTCTACGTAGGTACTGAACTACAGTCTAATATTGAGCAATATACGTACACTATTCATTATTTTTATTGTAAGTCGTCCAACTCACAAGAATAGTGTGCAGTACAAGTAGTATATACTCAAATTTTCAGAATAGTACGTACTCAAAATTGAGAGTACTACATTTGACGATGGCATATCATGCATGGACGAAAACTAAATAAAAAAGATGGGGTAAGATGGGGTCAGCGGCTTCAACTAGTTAGTTCCTACCTTTTAGGGATTAGGTAGCATGCAGTCGGTTTTTAATGGTGCTATTGGGTATATCCATCCAACTAACACACCGCATCCACTATATATATA
>NC_041383.1:61847375-61853003 GCF_002162155.2 Triticum dicoccoides
AGTTATTGCTCAAAAAAAATGAGCGCGCTATTATTAAATTGGTGCTTAAAATCTTTGCAAGCTTTTTTACGCAATCACAGGATTTTCCTTGCTTACGAGTCAAAAACAACCATGATTTTCCTTGCCAACTTCTGTTAAACATTTAATTTTATAAGTTAATAACACGTGGGATGTTTTTATAATGTATATATAAGTCTCTATAAAATATACGATAATAGTAATAATATAAATATATATAATGTGGTTAGAAGGAATGACATAAATTGGACACATCATTATTATTCTTATATATAGATAAATAGAACAGAGACCTGCGCTTTATTAAAAAAAATACATTGGGCTGCCGATCTTTAAGAAAAAGCTCATAGGCCGGTATGGACCTCAAAAAATAAGTTGAAACCACTGTCTCCGTATGTTGTGGGCTACGCATGTTAAAATACAAAACAGAGGCCTAGCTGATACTTGTTCGCCCTCTGGAAAAAAATGATACCAGATCCCCGAGCGAACTGGATTAAAGAGGGGGCCGGCGGCACGACTCAAGAAGCACATTAGGAGAGAACTTTTTTCTTCTTCAGTGGATAGCTCTCAGTAGTGTTTTTTACTTACCTCTGCACCATACAACTTTTATTTTTAGCCTCCCAGTCCATCGTGGTGGACCAGCAGCCCATTTGCTGCGCGAGTCAACCTACAGAAACCAGCCCTTGATTTTTCATCAAGCCCCAAAAACGACGCAGTACTATGTTTGTTTTGAGGCTGAAAACATTACGGCACGCGTTGAGTGGGGGAGAGGGGAAGACAGAGTAATAAAAAGATTAAAAAGAGATGATGCACCGTTGCTACCCTAACAAATAAGGTGCAATTCTTCTCGGGAAGAAGGTGTGCCGTTGACACCCACACGTCACATACCCCACAGTAGGCATACTAACAAGTTCACACACAAGTACAACAGAAAAGGTAAACATTCGTATCAAACTCAGGTTCACAGAACACCGTTCATATTCATAGCCAACATTCACTATCAACAACTCAAAAGATTCATATATACACAAGTTCAACATATCTATGCATCCAAATGATTGATAGATCACACGACAATATTCATATATAATTCACAAAAAGATTCAGAAATACACATGTTCAGTATGTTTATGCATCCAAATGATTGAGATCACAACCAATATGATCCATGGACGAACTTTAATTACGTAGGGTACATACTGGTAAATGGTGTTCAGTCAGAGGTACTTCTTGCCAAAATTAATTCTTGTATGAGTAAAATTTCGAGTACATAAAAGGAAGCACAGACAATCTGAACTTTGCTTGTAGGTTTATCCTCAAATAGTGGCCTCATGCCGAGGGAGGTTTGAGCAACTTGGCCACTACTTTCATCAACTAGTTTACTGGCTCATCTTGGTCACTACTAGAAAAAGGCATGCTAGTGGCGCACCAGTTTTGCCTACTAATGGGGCACTACTGGTGCGCCACTAGCATCACACCATTAGAATTAAATTCTAATGGCACACCACTGGTGCGCCATTAGTATCTGGTGTTCTAATGGCGTACCACGCAGTGCGCCATTAGTATAGCCCACGGTGCGCCATTAGAATGCCTCCCAGGGGGCCATATGTACCCATGTGCTTTGGCATACTAATGGCGCACCAGTGGGTGATGCACCATTAGTGTGATTATCACAGTGCACCATTAGTGTCTTGTGTGGTGCGCCACTAGTATGAATATTAGGGATTTTTTTCCTTTTCTGATATTTTCACAGGTTACAAAATATATTATTGAACATAATTTAGACAACACCACACAGCAACATCAGATTCATCAAATACAATAGAAGATTAGTCTGAATACAATTCATCATATTAGTCTCCGAATTCAAAAGACCGAACAATACAAGTCTCGAGACCGCGCGTAGCGAGTTTGTCTTCACATTACAAGTCGACATCGATCATCTAAACTACCATCACATAGAAGATCGTTGCGGTCATCACGATGAGCATCATCGCGATGAAACTGGTCTTCACTCGGGAAAATAAGGCACGAGGAAGTTATCCTTATCTGGGTTTGCCAGAATGACGCCTTCGAGGTGTGAACTCGCGACTTGCCGGTCCCCAGCGCTGCCCAAGATCTTGGCACACGTGTAGAAGGGGTCGACTATCACGATGTTCGGGGTCTTGTCTCGAATGATCCGCATCTCCATACTCAGCGAAAACAGCTGAACGAAGGTATAGTGCAGCGGATGAAGATTAAACATAGCAAAGATGTCATCAAACCGCAGGATGATTGTACCCCTGATGGCGCCATCCACAAAGCCCTTGCCCTCTGGCACCTTGGCCACGAAAACCGGGTATGCCACATCATTCTGGGAGAGACGCATCTTCTCCAAAGAAAGAATGATGTCATGCAGACTCCGCATAGCACCGGTTGCAGCATTGAGCATATTTGTCGGTAACATCGCCCTACCCGCCACATGCACCCTCCTCGAGATACCCTAAGGTGAAGGTGGCCCGTCCTGAGCACGGATCGTACTCGGTGCCAGCTGGCTCACACCGGCGCCCTTGTTCGTCTTTCATTTCCGTCCCTTCTTCTTGATCTACTGTAATGGGACCGAGTTCTGCTCACAGACTGCCTTCTTGAGCGTGTTGGGGCTGATAATATTTTGCACCTCAGCTATCTGAGGCTCGGTGAAGGCGGGAGCTGGAGGCGTCTCGTGAAAACTGAACGCCAGACGACGCCTGTTGCAATTGGATTTCTTTGCCGTACCAGCTAGATCGCGGTCATCTTGGTTGGGTTCTTGAGAAGGAGGCCCGCCGAACTCGTCACCGTACCCATGTTCGGCAAAGTAATTACCGACATTGGTAAATGTACCATCGTCGTTGTCGTCATCGTCCCGATCCTGCGCCATATGCATGTCCGGATCCTGTGCCATAGGGATGTCCGGCATGTCCGGTTGCGTTGCGGCGTTCTTGCCATGGCGCGGCGCCGGCACGACTGGCGGTCTTGTCTGTGGGGTGGTGTCCCCCGCCCCCAAACGAATCTGGCTCTTCGGCCAAAGCAGGGGCCAGCTTAGGCAGGTGCTCAGGGTCATCAGATCATCTTCGTCGGCCCCGGCGGGTCGAATCGGAGGTAACAACTCATCGCAGCCTGGCAGCACCCGAACCAGTTGAACCCTATACACGATGGGTGGCATCGGTTTACCGTGGAACATGGGGTTTCCCGGTTGAACGATTTTGCCCTTGGCGACATCGACCAACTCGTCGTTCACGAAGTGCAGGAGATTGCACGGAACATCGGCGGCGCCCTGTGAAAACATGTAGGGCGTCAGGGATGCCCAGTCAAAGGCAAAACAAGATGAATTCCTCGGCCGAGAGGCTTAATTAGTTACCGTGATGATGGCGTCGAGCTCGGCTAATGTCGAGGCACCGCCAACGGCGGGCGTGCAACTGACGGAGGGGCCGCTTGCTGGCGAGGTACCGACCGGCGTACACCCGGGTGCATTAAGCTCCAATGCCCGTGCTGGCGCTGGAGACACCAATACTGCCGCCGCCGGTGACATCAATGGGGCCGCCGGAGACACCAATGGCGCCGCCTGCGCATTGTGCGAGTTGCTGGCCGTGAAGCTGGGAATCGGGGGCGGGCCCTGTTGGCCACACGCAATCCACTTCGTCAGCCCATGAATCAAGGCAGGCATAATGCTGGTGAGCGTCATTCCCAGTTGTTGTTGCACTCGCTCTTGGATAATATCTGGAATCCGCGTCACTTGTGCCTTGAGTTCTTCAACCTCGCGCGACTGGCTTTCCGAGCTGGTCTTTTTCTCCTTTCACCCACCAGCGGTATAGTATGACGACCATTTTGTGGACAAGCCTTTGCCGTCCACACGACCAGCTGACGATGGCTTACTGAGCTTATCCTTGTTTTTCATTATGTTCAATGCCCTATTTAGAGTGCTGTCCCAACCAGGGGTGCTCTGAGACGACCCCGCGCTACTGCTTTTAGTCTCCTTCGCCAGAACAAGCTCAAGCGCCCTGGTCTTCGGATCCGTGGTAAGCTCCTTTGTTATCGGGTCCTCCTTGTACCGGGCCCTGACATAGTTCCTGGTCTGCTTGCCACTGCTGTATTTCTCGAAGCGGGGCGGTAGGCCTTGCTCAGCATGCTCCGCGTCCTCCTTGTCCCATATAGGCTCCGCCACTCTGTAACTGCCGGGACTGAGTTTGTGTTCCCCTAAGTTCAACTCCCGCATTTCTTTCCCCCACTGACTTGATTCGGAGGTTGCACTGCTCTTGCACTTGATCTTGAACTCCTTGTAGTCATCTTCGCTGATCGAAGGATTTTTCGCCTTGATCTTCTCATAACTATCACCTTTCTTAATCATTCTCTTCATCGCGCTTCTCCAAGTAGACAGGGTCGTGCTCATCCTCATGAGGACGACACTATTCACTTTATTCCCTGAGAGGCGTATGTTTTCAAATTCAGTGGGGAACTTGTATCGTTCGTGCAGCTTCGTGAAGAGGAGGTTGCGCAAATTCCCTCGGTCCTTATGCCTAAGGTTCTCGGTGTTAATCGAGACGGTGCTCCGTAGAATGCACCCGAGCTGAACCGAGTACCCCTTGACTATATGTTTGGGCTCCGTTGGAAGCCCGTCGGAGTCCACTTGAGTAAATTCCTCCTTGACGGTGCGGAGCGCGTTCGGGCGCCGGTCCTTCCGTTGCCTCTTCGGTTGGCTTCCATTTGTGCGTGCGCCACCATCATCAGTGGTGGCATCCTCGGCGGCTCCATCAGTGGTGGCATCCTCGGCGGCACCATCAGTGGTGTCATCCCCGATGCCACTAGGGGTTGTGTAGTGTCACGACCGGTTTTTTGGGTATAAAAATCCAGAAAGAGACCATCGTGCTCATCAGCCCCAGGATTACTGTTAGCTGATGAATTTCCAACTTGAGATTCCAAGCAAATACAAAATATGTAGTACAAGACCATTCGGGTCTGTGAGTACAACAAATGGTTTCTAGTGGTCGATGGCGGAAGCGGGCTGTAAATCATCAGTGTCTATGGGACTCCATTTCCCACGGGGACAGCTGACCAGGTTAACTCCTATCTTCTCGGGGTTGCTATCACCACAACGTGGTTTCCGGGGCTGTCCTCACGGTCGCTCCTCTTCGCGCAAGGAATCTGGCCAAGATAATAGCCAGGGACAAGACAGTGAGTACTTTGAATGTACTCGCAAACATTATGAACATAGGAATAATGTAATAATGAGCTAAAAATATTTTATACTCATGACGTCGGTCACAAAATATAAATATAACTCGGATGCGTATAAGCATGTTAATTATGAATATGCAATAACTTAGCAACTATTAAAAATATAAAATAACAACAAAGAAAATGCCACAGTCGGGCGTCTGAGCGACACCACATAAAGGGCTTTAAAAGAAATGCCACTGTCAGGCGTCTAAGCGACACCACATACATGGCTTTAAAAGAAATGCCACAGTCGGGCGTCTGAGCGACACCATGTAAAGGGCTTTAAAAGAAATGCCACAGTCGGGCGTCTGAGCGACACCATATAAAGGGCTTTAAAAGAAATGCCACCGTCGGGCGTCTAAGCGACACCACACGACA
>NC_041383.1:61853794-61861381 GCF_002162155.2 Triticum dicoccoides
GACGCCACATACAGGGCTTTAAAAGAAATGCCACAGTCGGGCGTCTGAGCGACACCACGTAAAGGGCTTTAAAACAAATGCCACTGTCGGGCATCTGAGCGACACCACATAAAGGGCTTTAAAAGAAATGCCACCGTCGGGCGGCTAAGCGACACCACATACAGGGCTTTAAAAGAAATGCCACAGTCGGGCGTCTGAGCGACACCACATAAAGGGATTTAAAAGAAATCAATCATAGTGAATATCCCGGAGGTAGAACCATCCGAGGAGTATTCGATAATACCAAAAATATCACGGGTTAGTCCACAACAAAATAATAATCATCATTATCAAATGTCACAAGTTGTAATATCAGTCCTCATTTCACAGTTTCACCTCCGAAGACCGACACTAAGACCGACACTAGACCCATCCCAGACTGTAATCCTTAACCATGGACACGGCTATTCGAATAGGTTTAATCTCTACAGAGGGTGTACTCTTTTACCCACGAGTAACGGATTCTATTAGTCCATCAGGACTAATTCCGTCTACGGCCTTTTAAATGAAAACACACCTAACTTGCACACACCAGCTTAACTCACACATGTCTGGAATCACCCACGACACCTGTCAAGCAAACTCTAAGTGGGGAGGCTACAACCTCGATTAGCATGGGATCACAAAATTTATACCGCGTGCAAAACTGGGGAAGCTACCCCCTCGGCTACAACCGAAAAAACACCATGCCCCTGACCGGATGACTGGCTTTAATCCATGGCCGTGGTACCCTCATCCCGGCCCCTCTGTACGGTGTGTGCTAGAAAGGGGTTGACAAATTACTGAACCGTACTCTACTAGCTGTAGAGACGAGTGGTAGTACGAACAAGTATGGGGGTTACTGGAACAAGACTCGATCTACGGTCGACTCGGGAGGTTTAAGTATTCCCTGCATGATTAGCATAATGAATATAATTCAACCAACAGAGTCACCGCTCATATTATCTTACCATGCCATACCAGACATAACCGTCCCGATGGAGACCGGCGACAAACTCACGCCTACCCAAGGCAGAGGTTTTCCCGGGTTCCTGCCGGTATGCATGTAAGGCACATGAGGATGATTATCATCACAGGTGTGATCATTTCCAACAGCATGGAAATCACAAATATGCATCCATGCACATGATCATCTCACATGAAATAACAATTTCTCCAACAAAAGAGGTAGTGTGATAAATGGGTCAACGAACATTCAAAAATATCATGCCGGGGTTCAGAATGCTTGCCTTCAGGTCATGGGAAGGCAGGGTGCATTTCAAACTCTTGAAATACTTCTCCTCTCTTCAAAATCCTATTTTTGAAAATGTAAAAGAATTAACACACAACATAAAAACAGCACAAAAAGTTGTTTGAAAATTTTCCAAATAAATCTTAAAATAAACTAGACAGAATTTGAGAGATGTAGGAAAAAGAATCAATTCATTTGGAGTTATATTTAAAAAGGTATAGCCAGTTAAAGATTTGGTCAAAATCTGTTTTTTTTTAAAACAGAAAAAGAAAACGTTTCAAACGAGATTATGCTTTCTGGCAGAGGAGGCGTACTTGAGGGTTTACGCCTCCACTTATCAGCGTGGACCGCGCAGGGGCCACTGACAGTGGGTCCAGGGGGCCCACTAGTCATGTTTGACTAGTCTGCCTTCCTTCTTCTCCCTCTGTCCCGAGCGGAGGCGGAACTCCGGCGACTGTCGCCGGCGAACGTCGGGTCCTTGGGGGAAGCTGAGGGCGGGAATGGATCCACGGGTCGAGGGTGATCCTACTGGTACTCGCTGGGTCGGCGGGGACGACGTGGGCTGCCGGCGGCGAGCTTCGCGGCGGAGGAAAGCTTCGGGGTGAAGTGGTTTCTGGGCCGCGGTGGTTCCCGACCGAAATGGAGTAGGGGGATGTTATCACGGGAGGAAGGGAAAGTTCCTGGTGGAGAGAGTGGGGAGGGGGATGCCTTCGTTGCGCCGGAATGGCCTGGTTAGTGGCGGCGGCTGGAGTCGCCGGAGAGGTTGAAGATGGCCTGCTCCCCTCCAATTGGCGGCTAGGGGGGCACTAGCGAGACGGTGTGAAGCTGCCCCCTAGCGGGCTTGAGCTTGGGTCTCCTTATATAGTGTGGATAGGGTGGTCCGAGGCGGCCGGTGATAAGAACAACGGCGAACCGATGTTCTGTAGCAGCAGGGGGGTCGTGGCGACGACGGGAGCTAGGGAACACGCTTGCGGATGAGCACGTACTGCTCACAAGGGCAGGTGGCGAGCCGGGGTGGCTTGGGCGGCGCTGGCCTGAGTCAGGGCTGTCGGGCGGCCGTGGCGGCTAGCCCTTGGCTTGCCGGGGACGCGGTGAGGCTCTGCTCGGCGTGTTGCAGTGAGTGGGGAGCATGCTGCGCGCAAGGGGACATGGCGTGCCGGTTGCGGTCGGTCACGGGCTGGGGTGAGTGACGCGGCGGCTCGGGCGCCGCTCGTGTAATACTCGCGCTCTGGGCGCGTCCTGAGCACGCCCGGGATGTGCTCGACGAAATGCCAGGGTGGCCTAGAGGTCAAGGTTGAGGCTGGAAAGAACCAGGGCTAGGCTAGGTTTAGTAAGGGTAACAAGGGACATGGTGGTTTGGTCAGGAGACCAAGTTCACAATGCCAACAACAATACATGTCAAAACTGATCATGCACTCCAGGTGTTTGACAAAATGCCACAGGCACGTAGGCTATTCTTGGAGGAGCCAAATCTTCCAGATCAATGTCTCCTTGGATGCACAAGAGGGTGGTGAGGTTAGTTTGCAAAAAGGAGAAACTTGCTAGTGCAAGTTTTGAAAAACTTCAAATCTGGACAGGATGTGAATGGCATTATTTCATGAACCAAAAATATGCCAATGGTTGTATGCTCCTGGACTTAGGGGTTTAACATGGAGGACTACAAGTAGGAGAAAGAATCAAGGGCCAAAGGGCAAGCAATAATATGGTTGCTGTACAAACCATCATGATGAACCAGAATGGAGATGAGGTTGATACACTCAAAATTTTCAAAGAACATTCCTGGATTTTTGCATATAAAGGAATCATATGCTCCTACTGACATCCCAAAATTTTGGTGGAAGCTAGAAACAAATATTTAAAAGGGTTGCAGTGCAAAATTGCCCACTGGACCAGAGAGGAAAAACATGTGTAGCACTCAAAATATGCAATGAATGAACTATATTATTGCATAAAAGTGATTTAGAGGCATCACATGATATCTCCAAATTTTGGTGGAATTTTTAGATAAGTTTATCAAATGGTTGCAGTCCAAAAAAAGCTCCAAAACTTTAAACAAGTCATTTTAATGAATATAGCCCAGGGTGAAATAATTTAATAATTAATCCTACTGATTAGGAATTAGTTTTAATGAGATGGCATAGAAGTTCAGAATGTTTGGAAGGATCCACTTGGGAAAAATAAATCTTTGAAAATAAAAGAAAGGTTTTGAAATCAACAGAAATATTCTTGCAGGATAAATTTTAAATTCTTGGCAAAATTTTAATAACTAAAACCTGGTTAAATTTTTGGGGTGTTACAGTACTACCCCCCTTAAGAAAAATCTCGTCCTCGAGATTTGTTAAGGTTTGAGAAACAAAAGAAAATATTTTTACTAGATTGAAAGATCATTTACACAAGCGGTAAAAAGAGGCTACAGTGGGAGGGCAATAAGTGGTGAATAACTACAGTGTGGGCACTGGCGTTGTGTGGAGAAATTCCACGCTTCGGACAATGAGTGATTTCTACGCGGGACGCAGTGAATTTAGAATAAATTCTAAAATTCAACGATATGCTGGTCGCACCCGAGAACACAGTGCTCCCTCTGGCTGATAGGTGGGACCAAGGCCCACTGTCAGTCTCTTCTTCTACCTCTGGCTCTCTCTTCTTCCTCTCTCCCGCGCGTTTTTCCCGGCTTTCCCGCCGGTGACGACTAGCACGTAGGGCATCTAGGCCGTACTGCGGTAGTGCGCGGCATGCTTGCTGCCGGTGCAGCGTGCACTCACGTCGTGGGTCAGTGCGCTGTCGGCACTGCTCGCGAATTCGCCTCCGAGCACCGGTGATCTGGCGATGAGCGGCGCTGGTGGACTTCATCCATCGTACACCGATCCCGAGCTATAAAATGACTGCGGTGCTCCTTCTTCATCTTCGCACCTGGCCTCGCTTCTACTCCTCCTCCTCCTCCATTACTGTTCACCGGAGCTTGAGACGAGACTCCAATGGCGGAGACGGTGCCGGACTGGTACATGATCCTGGTGTGTGGAGGGCTGGCGGCAGTGCTAGGGCTCTCGGTGCTCCTGTGCGCGATGATCTATGATGATCGTTGCGATGCTGCCGCTCGAGTGCTGGCTCTCCGCGGTGGCGGTGATCACGAGGATTAGGCGTAATCCCGAGTGTTTTTACCGCTAACTATGTGTTGGAGGCGGATAGTGTCCGGATAATTATCTGCTAATCTCTCCCTTGGCGGCATGTGGAGTGCTTTGAAGGGTGGTTGGTGAGATGCAACATGGTTGCCTGTATTTCAGGTAGTGTAAGAGTTCGAGTGGTTGTGGGTCTGCTGCCGTGGTGCTGCGTGAAATAAAATGAATAATACATGCAGCGAGAGAATAATAGATGCAGCAATTTCTGGAAGAAGAAAATCTCATCCCAGGATTTTTCGCGGTTACACCGGTTGCTCACGAAGAAAAACCACTCACAAACGTATAAACTAAATACTTGACTCGTCGCACAAATTCGAGGTACCAGCATAAGCTACAACATAATAGTAAATGCTGAAATAACAACTACAGCAGTGGCGTCTAAGATGAGAATGGTAGCTGGACAGGGTCCCGATAAAATGTCTCTGGTAAAGGGATATACTCCTCCTCAATTGGGGAAAGTGGATTGACCAGTCGATGCATGAGTCCCTCCGGATCGGGCCTCAGTGGTCTGCCGATTGCAATCTGAGGTTCAGATCAGTGAGATTCTGGAGATAATCCATCACTCGCTGATTCAAATGCTCTTGCGCGATGATGTATTGGATGAGGTTGGCTAGTACTGGGTCTTTTTCAATCCATCCACCGGGAAAAGATGTTACTCCCTCGGGCGTTGCACGGCTCGGAAAGTAATAATATCCTCGCTCGCGGGCATAGGGCACTGCGGATCGAAGGGGAGCAATCGCTTCTTTCGCAGCAGTTTCTATGGCCAGGTGTGGGGTTGTCATAGATTTACCCACGAAGGAAACTTCCGTTGGATCTTGATTGGAGTCTACGGGAGGGATGTGTACTGCTGCCCAATATTCCGAGGTGGAAAAAGTGATTCTCGATTTGAACAGCTCGTACTGGGGTGGATAGGTAGAACCCATAGTACTGCGGGTAAAGTCCCACAATATCTTGACAAAGCTACCTGGGGTTGCATCTGGGGTTCTCAGATGAATACTGGGGCTCGGCATGACAGGAAAAAGGTTGTGAGGGTGGTGCACAAGTTGTGGGGTGCTGGGTAAGATCACAAGGTGGCCTTTATATAGCAAGGAGCTGGGTCATTTCACCGTGGTGAAAGGTAATAAATTTACCAGCTTAGCTCCAAAGGTCGGGTCAGTGTCAGAGATACACATTTCTCATAAAGAGACGTGTTACTGTGGTTGTCGTCGGGGTTGGTTTCGGTAGCTGTGCCCAGAAAAAAAATGCAACTATGCGCTGACAAAATGCGCAAGTCTACTATTAAAATAGAGGCACAACGACAGGCTGCGTTTATATACAAGGTCCCATGATTACAAGCGAGGATACACTGAGACTCGGCACTACTCGTACAGCTTAGTCTACCTCGTTTACGTCTAAACGGGCATGCCTGGTGGATGACGAGGCTTCTCCACGTGTCTCACTGCCAGGATTAGTCGGAGATGGCGGAGGGACTGCAGGGTCGGGGTAGCGATGATGACCATCGCGGGGATTGTTGGCCACAATCCCGTTGGAGTGTGTTCCCAAAAGGTGATGAAGCACTTCTGGGGTCATTAAGACACCTTGGCCGTTGGTTGGAGTCGACCTCAGGGTCTCTATGGGGTGTCCAAACATCACGACTGGGTTGTCGGCGTCGGGCTCGTCTTCTCTTCTTGCTGGGACTCGATGAACCAGCTCTCCTCGAGCTGCGATCAGATCAATAGTGATTTGATCGAACAATGCCTCTAGTGCACTTACATAGCGCACTAGGTGCAACAACGCGGGATCCGTTTCGTGATCTCCGTTGGCAACTTGGGGTGGTCTGCCATACCCTTCACGCCTGGGGTAGTAGTAGAACGAGCGACAGTTAACTCTGGGCGACAACTGCCGGAGTTGAACTATAGCTTCTCGAGAAGCTAGCTGGACGGCTTGTGTCTAGAAGGAAGTTGTTCTTCCGGTGAACCTGTATGGGTGTTCTGGCAATAGACCCCTACCGTAGATGTGCACAGTGGCCCAGAATTGGCGGTCTTCACCGCTCATGGGTCCTTGGTACACAACATATTCTGGAGGCTCTTCTAACGCATAGGCACGACGGGTGAGGTTTGCGAGTATGGTCACAAAACCTCCAAGGTTGGTTGCTATGGTCTCATTGTGCACTATGGGACCAGGCATTGCTAGGTTGGGGAAGAGGCTGTGCTGGGTTGAGGCTAGCATGCCCTTTTTATAGAAAAAGGGAACAGTGTCTTCCTTCGCACGCTTGCGAACGGGACATTTTTGCCATCAGTCATTGGCGTGTGATCGACAGGCTAGACTGATAGGTTGGGCACCGACTGCAAAAAGTGTCGGACTAACTGTGTGGCTATCTTGCACGGGAAGCTTGGCTGGGGTTTTGGTTAGGGTCTGCTAGGTTGGTTTACCTAAGTTATCCGACCTGGCTAAGATAGGATTAGCCAATGGTCAGCCTCGCTCTGGTACCAAGTCTGTCACGACCGGTTTTCCGGGTATAAAAATCTAGAAAGAGACCATCGTGCTCATCAGCCCCAGGATTACTGTTAGCTGATGAGTTTCCAACTTGATACAGAAATTCCAAGCAAATACAAAATATGTAGTACAAGACCATTCGGGTCTGTGAGTACAACAAATGGTTTCTAGTGGTTGATGGCGGAAGTGGGCTGTAAATCATCAGTGTCTATGGGACTCCATTTCCCACGGGGACAGCTGACCAGGTTAACTCCTATCTTCTCGGGGTTGCTATCACCACAACGTGGTTTCCGGGGCTGTCCTCACGGTCGCTCCTCTTCGCGCAAGGAATCTGGCCAAGACAATAGCCAGGGACAAGCCAGTGAGTACTTTGAATGTACTCGCAAACATTATGAACACAGGAATAATGTAATAATGAGCTAAAAATATTTTATACTCATGACATCGGTCACAAAATATAAATATAACTCGGATGCGTATAAGCATGTTAATTATGAATATGCAATAACTTAGCAACTATTAAAAATATAAAATAACAACAAAGAAAATGCCACAGTCGGGCGTCTGAGCGACACCACATAAAGGGCTTTAAAAGAAATGCCACCGTCGGGCGTCTAAGCGACACAACATACAGGGCTTTAAAAGAAATGCCACAGTCGGGCGTCT
>NC_041383.1:61861582-61868114 GCF_002162155.2 Triticum dicoccoides
GACACCACGTAAAGGGCTTTAAAAGAAATATCACCGTCGGGCGTCTAAGCGACACCACATACATGGCTTTAAAAGAAATGCCACAGTCGGGCGTCTGAGCGACACCACGTAAAGGGCTTTAAAAGAAATGCCACCGTCGGGCGTCTGAGCGACACCACATAAAGGGCTTTAAAAGAAATGCCACCGTCGGGCGTCTAAGCGACACCACATACATGTCTTTAAAAGAAATGCCACAGTCGGGCGTCTGAGCGACACCACATAAAGGGCTTTAAAAGAAATCAATCATAGTGAATATCCCGGAGGTAGAACCATCCGAGGAGTATTCAATAATTCCAAAAATATCACGGGTTAGTCCACAAAAAAATAATAATCATCATTATCAAATGTCACAAGTTGTAATATCAGTCCTCATTTCACAGTTTCACCTCCGAAGATCGACACTAAGACCGACACTAGACCCATACCAGACTGTAATCCTTAACCATGGACACGGCTATTCGAATAGGTTTAATCTCTGCAGAGGGTGTACTCTTTTACCCACGAGTAACAGATTCCATTAGTCCATCGGGACTAATTCCGTCTACGGTCTTTTAAATGAAAACACACCTAACTTGCACACACCAGCTTAACTCACACGTGTCTGGAATCACCCACGACACCTGTCAAGCAAACTCTAAGTGGGGAGGCTACAACCTCGATTAGCATGGGATCACAAAATTTATACCGCGCGCAAAACTGGGGAAGCTACCCCCTCGGCTACAACCGAAAAAACACCCATGCCCCCTGACCGAATGACTGGCTTTAATCCATGGCCATGGTACCCTCATCCCGGCCCCTCTGTACGGTGTGTGCTAGAAAGGGGTTGACAAATTACTGAACCGTACTCTACTAGCTGTAGAGACGAGTGGTAGTACGGAACAAGTATGGGGGATTACTGGAACAAGACTCGATCTACGGTCGACTCGGGAGGTTTAAGTATTCCCTGCATGATTAGCATAACGAATATACTTCAACCAATAGAGTCACCGCTCATATTACCTTACCATGCCATACCAGACATAACCGTCCCGACGGAGACCGGCGACAAACTCACGCCTACCCAAGGCAGAGGTTTTCCTGGGTTCCTGCCGGTATGCATGTAAGGCACATGAGGATGATTATCATCACAGGTGTGATCATTTCCAACAGCATGGAAATCACAAATATGCATCCATGCACATGATCATCTCACATGAAATAACAATTTCTCCAACAAAAGAGGTAGTGTGATAAATGGGTCAACGAACATTCAAAAATATCATGCCGGGGTTCAGAATGCTTTCCTTCAGGTCATGGGAAGGCAGGGTGCATTTCAAACTCTTGAAATACTTCTCCTCTCTTCAAAAATCCTATTTTTGAAAATGTAAAAGAATTAACACACAACATAAAAACAGCACAAAAATTTGTTTGAAAATTTTCCAAATAAATCTTAAAATAAACTAGACAGAATTTGAGAGATGTAGGAAAAAGAATCAATTCATTTGGAGTTATATTTAAAAAGTTATAGCCAGTCAAAGTTTTGGTCAAAATCTGTTTTAAAAAAACAGAAAAAGAAAACGTTTCAAACGAGATTATGCTTTCTGGCAGAGGAGGCGTACTTGAGGGTTTACGCCTCCACTTATCAGCATGGACCGCGCAGGGGCCACTGACAGTGGGTCCAGGGGGCCCACTAGTCATGTTTGACTAGTCTGCCTTCCTTCTTCTCCCTCTGTCCCGAGCGGAGGCGGAACTCCGGCGACTGTCGCCGGCGAACGTCGGGTCCTTGGGGGAAGCTGAGGGCGGGAATGGATCCGCGGGTCGAGGGTGATCCTACTGGTACTCGCTGGGTCAGCGGGGACGACGTGGGCTGCCGGCGGCGAGCTTCGCGGCGGAGGAAAGCTTCGGGGTGAAGTGGTTTCTGGGCCGCGGTGGTTCCCGACCGAAATGGAGTAGGGGGATGTTATCACGGGAGGAAGGGAAAGTTCCTGGTGGAATGGCCTGGTTACTGGCGTCGGCTGGAGTCGCCGAAGAGGTTGAAGATGGCCTGCTCCCCTCCAATTGGCGGCTAGGGGGGCACTAGCGAGACGGTGTGAAGCTGCCCCCTAGCGGGCTTGAGCTTGGGTCTCCTTATATAGTGTGGATAGGGTGGTCCGAGGCGGCCGGTGATAAGAACAACGGCGAACCGATGTTCTGTAGTAGCAGGGGGGTCGTGGCGACGACGGGAGCTAGGGAACACGCTTACGGATGAGCACGTACTGCTCACAAGGGCAGGTGGCGAGCCGTGGTGGCTTGGGCGGCGCTGGCCTGAGTCAGGGCTGTCGGGCGGCCGTGGCGGCTAGCCCTTGGCTTGCCGGGGACGCGGTGAGGCTCTGCTCGGCATGTTGCGGTGAGTGGGGAGCATGCTGCGCGCAAGGGGACATGGCGTGCCGGCTGCGGTCGGTCACGGGCTGGGGTGAGTGACGCGGCGGCTCGGGCGCCGCTCGTGTAATACACGCGCTCTGGGCGCGTCCTGAGCACGCCCGGGATGTGCTCGACGAAATGCCAGGGTGGCCTAGAGGTCAAGGTTGAGGCTGGAAAGAACCAGGGCTAGGCTAGGTTTAGTAAGGGTAACAAGGGACATGGTGGTTTGGTCAGGAGACCAAGTTCACAATGCCAACAACAATACATGTCAAAACTGATCATGCACTCCAGGTGTTTTACAAAATGCCACAGGCACTTAGGCTATTCTTGGAGGAGCCAAATCTTCCAGATCAATGTCTCCTTGGATGCACAAGAGGGTGGTGAGGTTAGTTTGCAAAAAGGAGAAACTTGCTAGTGCAAGTTTTGAAAAACCTGAAATCTGGACAGGATGTGAATGGCATTATTTCATGAACCAAAAATATGCCAATGGTTGTATGCTCCTGGACTTAGGGGTTTAACATGGAGGACTACAAGTAGGAGAAAGAATCAAGGGCCAAAGGGCAAGCAATAATATGGTTGCTGTACAAACCATCATGATGAACCAGAATGGAGATGAGGTTGATACACTCAAAATTTTCAAAGAACATTCCTGGATTTTTGCATATAAAGGAATCATATGCTCCTGCTGACATCCCAAAATTTTGGTGGAAGCTAGAAACAAATATTTAAAAGGGTTGCAGTGCAAAATTGCCCACTGGACCAGAGAGGAAAAACATGTGTAGCACTCAAAATATGCAATGAATGAACTATATTATTGCATAAAAGTGATTTACAGGCATCACATGACATCTCCAAATTTTGGTGGAATTTTTAGATAAGTTTATCAAATGGTTGCAGTCCAAAAAAAGCTCCAAAACTTTAAACAAGTCATTTTAATGAATATAGCCCAGGGTGAAATAATTTAATAATTAATCCTAATGATTAGGAATTAGTTTTAATGAGATGGCATAGAAGTTCAGAATGTTTGGAAGGATCCACTTGGGAAAAATAAATCTTTGAAAATAAAAGAGAGGTTTTGAAATCAACAGAAATATTCTTGTAGGCAAAATTTTAAATTCTTGGCAAAATTTTAATAACTAAAACCTGGTTAAATTTTTGGGGTGTTACATGTAGTCAGGATCGGTGTCTTCCGCGGCGTCCTCATAGCGGTGAGGTTGTTCCTCCATCTCCTGGGACAGATCCCAGAATTGCTTGCCGCCCGAACCGCCGGCCTCATCGTTGTTGGCCATGTTTCGCTCTAAATAGGAAAAAAGTTTGGTCAAAAAGTTGGTTATTGTCAAGGAACAAGATCATGGTCTCATCATTTAGGGTTTGTCGACGCCGAGGCACCCTAAAAGCCTAAGCGTACATCATTTAGGTTCTCATCGACACCGAGGCACCATATAGAAGCCAAGGTTTCATCATTTAGGGTTTGTCAATGCCGAGGCACCCTAAGTGCTAGGTTAAGTTTTCATCATTTAGGGTTTATTGATGCCAAGGAACCCTAGGTTGGGCCTAATCACTTGGCACTAATCACTTGGCACTATTGCCACCTATGTTGGGTTTATCTTCTAGGGTTTATCGATGCTAAGGAGAATTCTAAGTTGGGCCTAATCACTTGGCTCTATTGCCACCTATGGTTTAATGCAGCAAGAATGGCGGGGCAGTTGATCCTACTTAACTAAGTACTAAGATACCCCGGCCCATGCATTAGTCGCAAGTACCCCATATGTCCTATTTTTTAGCAAAGTCATGCTAAAATTCACGGAAAATTTCAGCATGACCTTTGCTGAAAATAGGACATATGGAGTACCCGAATTTGCCAGAACGGAAGTTAATCGACATTTTGGCAAACTCAAGGGCCTCTCGGGGTACCTGCAAATTCATCATGACACAATGGTCGGAGACAAAACCCAGCAAACTAGCAAAGCTACTGACGTATTTACAGAAATTGTTTTCTGTAAAAGATGATCATCATCTTTGCAAGTCTTTCTCAATGTGATCACAAGTAATTCAGAGGCATCACAATAAAGCAACACCCTGCACTAGCCTAAAAACAAGTGAAGTTTCACCCATATAAGAACAACTTTATAAAATCAGAGAAGTGGCTAAATTTTTTGTATCCTTCATACACACTAGAGTACAATGCTTTATAATGTTCCATCATCTTTACAGAAATCCAAGAAACATAGGTCTTGAGGATATTCTTTACGACTGATTATTTCAGTTTACCATGCAGATTTTGACCAAAAAACACATGGTGTTTTTAAAAGTTTTCAGTTTGGGCAGAAGACTGAAAACTACAGTTTGGACAGAATTCCTAACACTATGGTCTTCTAGTTACAAAACAAAACTGACATAATTCTAGATGCCATAACTGAATTTTTTGACAGTAGCTCCTAACTGTACCTAACTGAAATTTTTTGACAGTAGCTCAAAATTTTTACAGTAGCTCAAGTTTTTGACAATAGCTACTAACAGTAGCTCCTAACTTAATTTTCTCCTTAAAGGGAAGGCTGACTTAAGTGGCAAGATGGTACAATTTGCATAACATAACAATATATGAATCTTAATATAACACCATCTACTAACAGAAATAGTATCCCAGGTTTCCATCTTAATACCACAAAGAATACCATAAAAAATCCAGGATCATTTTTTCTAGAGAAAAGCATCATTATAAGGGGAGTTTCTTACTCTACCAGATCTACTAGGGAGCAAAGCAAAACTGATATTCTTTTGCTGACTTCTAGTACACGATATAGAAGAGGAGGTAAATACAGTAGACATGTAATTGCAGTGTATTAACAGTATAATTTCAATAGATTTGTAGTGCAAATTTATAGTAGAATTACAAATACAGTGTGAGCCAGAACCATACTCCAAATGTAGTGAACAATGGGCAACTGTTAATACACTGTTGTGTGGAATAAAATTATTTGACTGATATTAACTGATAGTGTTGAATAAGCATCACTAACTACTGCTCTGAACAAGAACAAGATGTGGCAATGAAACCAATTGGGTTGATCTTATTCTTCCATGCCACGTTAAAGAACAATATACTACTCTGTTTTGCACCAACCTACTGTCAGTACACCATGAATATGTACAATTTACATTAGGAGAATCATCTATTAATTACCAAATCACAGCAGAAAATCAGTAACCATAGTATAGAAAGAATGTCTAACTGTATATCTAAAATCATAGTTTTCCCAAATCAGCACAAATTCAATCACCACCAAAGAGCCAACGAAGCATCGGCAACCATGTTAATGCTCAGTGACAGCAGACAATTAAACATGGCCATTCAACAATGTACTACTCTGTTCTGCACCTAATGCAGAAACATCCTACTGTCGATGGGTCACCAGCCTTACATTATTACTACTACAGCCGTATGCTTAAAGGAAACTTGCACTGATCTTAACAATCTTGCCAGGACGGGCTATATCACACACACCACCTAGAAAACAACGACTAACACTTCATCTATCAATTCAAACATCACAGGGCATACAAATGTTTAGCAATCCATGCCATTTACACCTGCACAAATTTGGTTGCCAGATGACTAGGTACCAGGTACAACAGATTTTTGAATGCTGATACCCTGCTCCTACTCAAAATTGAGAAATGTGGCATAATAGAGAAACATGACATTGCCTTTCCAAATCCTCGTGCTATACTAGAACAAGATATTTCATAATGTGACAGCCCTCTCTGCACCCATGTATTATCAAAAAACGAGCACTACAGAGAACCATCGATTGACCAAGAAGACGGGGAGCAGGCTATCTAAGAGGAGGTGAACTTGGTGACGACCTTGGTGCCCTCGGAGATGGCGTGCTTGGCGAGCTCGCCGGGGAGGACGAGGCGGCAGCCATGGCCGGACGGATGCAAGAAGCCTAGGCGACAAGGGGAAAGGGGGGAGGCGAGGATTTACCACCAGGGAGAAGTTGCCGGAGGAGGTACGCAGGCGTCAAGCAGTGACGTCTTGTGGAGGAGTCGGGCGGCAGCGGCGGCGCGTCGAGGAGGAGGCGGCGCGTCGAGGAGGAGGCGGTGCGTCGAG
>NC_041383.1:61868935-61869583 GCF_002162155.2 Triticum dicoccoides
GAGTGGGGATCTGGCGAGGGAGGGGGATAGGTGGAGTGGGGGGGGGGGAAGCTTACTAATGGCGCACCACGTAGCGGTGCGCCATTAGAATGTTTTTTAGATCGCAATGGCGCACCCCGCAACGGCGTGCCATTAGAATGTTTTTTTTATTATAGTTCGAGCACTCAGGGTATATTCCACCTAACTGTATCTAAATCACAACACACACACTAGCCCAACTGGTCAGCACGCAGCACACACACCAGGAGGACCTGGGTTCGATTCCCAGGCTCCCCAATTTTTGTTTTTATGCATTTTTTTCTTTGCACATATCTTTTTATCCATGCATCCAAATATAACATGTCACATATGCTAGATGATCAGAATTTCATGTAGAAAAATAATATGCAGTTTGTTGCCATGTTAAGAACATTTAAAATGCTGTTTGATATTTATTTGTGTTTAAATATGTTCAAAATTGTTTAAATCATAACAGTAATATTTTTTTATAAAAACAGTAATAATTTTTTAAAAAATATCATCAAATTTGTTATTTGAAAATATTTATGAATATGAAAAAATATCATCAAATTTATTATTTGAAAATATCATCAAATTTGTTATTGGAAAATATAATCATTTTTTTTGCAATTTTAGTTGCATTCATTT
>NC_041383.1:61869760-62020776 GCF_002162155.2 Triticum dicoccoides
GGCGGCGGCCGGTGGAGCGGGGGAGAGGGTGCGGGGGGTGCTCGGCGGCGAGGGGGACCAGATCTGGCGAGGTGGGATAGCGATCGAGATGGAGGGGGATCGAGATCGAGTGTCCATGCAATTTAAAAAATATTCATGAGTTCAAAATTAAAGTGCCCATGAAATACAATCGAGAAATGAAGACTTCAATTTAAATACAATCGATCTTAGCTAGCTATCTGTTCACAATCTTCTTGCCCTTCTTTTTCGCAAATGGATTTCTTCTGTGGAATGGACGTCCTTTAGGTAGGGTGGTCCTGCTTCTTCTTGTGGTGTATGCTGCTACTTCATCGTCGTCGTCATGTTTGATCTTCGGGTCGCCGTACTTATCAAAGTCTTGCTCATTGGCTACTCCATCCATTCCGATGATCTTCCTTTTGCCTCTCCTCACGACAACACGACTGGGCTTTGACGGGTCGGTAATGAAGAAGCATTGGTCCACTTGGGAAGCCAGTACCCATGGCTCATTTTCCGCGGTGACGTTTGTGCCCGTGGTCTTGGATTTGGCTTCGGGTATAACCATGGTAGTGAAATACTGGTCTTCTTTTAGGACGCTCTTGGACCATCTGACACGGAACATCGGGACCTTCTCTCCAGCGTAGCTCAACTCCCAGATCTCCTCGATCCTTCCGTAGTATCTATCCTTGTCGTTACCGATGTAGGATCCCATCGTTACCCCGAAGTTCTGATAACCATCTCTCTTCATGTCCTTGTCCTCGGTGTAAAATGTGTAGCCACCGATATCGTACGCCTCATAGGTCATCAGGTTGTGCTCGGCGCCCTGTGACAAGGCGAATATGAGTTGTTCTTCCGCGGAAGAATCCTCATGTAAAGGGTACAACAGAAGCTTCTGCTTGAACCAACGCGTGAAACATGAGTTGTGCTCTTTGATTATATCTCCGTGTGACACTCCAAAAAATTTTATTCAATTTTTATCAAACCATTCCCTTTTGCCATGCCTCATCACAATTAATTTTGCCATTCCCTTTTATCAAAAAAATTCATTTGGTGTTGACTCATCACAATTAATTTTGGAAAGATTTGTTTTTAAAAAGAAATCCTATGGGTTTTGGATTTATTCTTTTTATTCAAACCATTCCCTTTTGCCATGCCTCATGTTAAAATTTTCTTCCAAAACTCCTCCCTCCACTTTTTGTCATGTCAAATATCCAATCCTAGCAAGTTCAACCCATTTCTGATTTTTATTCAATTTATTTTATCCTCAAAACTATTTCTGTCATTTATTTTGGACCTAGGTGATTTACAAAGGAAGTACCAGATTACTTTTGAGTTTTGGCTCCAAACAAACTCCCCTGGCTAGTCCTTAGTACCCTCAACCCAGAACCATCAAGATCCACTTGTCCACAATTCAAAATTTTCAAGTTTTGATCACTGCAAGTTTGGGCCAGATTTGTCATTTTTGGTGAAATTCAATATGTTTCTTCTCCAAAAATTCCGAGATAAATCAGGCCACCCTTGATGCATTGAGAGGCCACCTCACCAAAGATCAACTCCAGAAACCCTTTCCACATGCCAAAAACATTTCATCGAACACCTGGCATGCACTATTGCTGTTCAGATTCAGTAAAATTCAGAGTTCAGTGTTTCAGTTCGGCCGTCAGTGTCGTTTTCTTCAGAGCACGGCGTCGATCTCGCCAGTAACTGCAGTGGCGCCTTGCTCCCTGTTCCCCCTCCTTATCCAGAGTGCCACACGTTCATTTGGACGGGCGCAAGTGTCGGTGGCGGCGTGCCTCACCGACGTCGGCAACTTCTGCGTTGGCAGAGCCACCCGTGGCGGCTGGCAGGGACCAGCACCACCTTTCGGCGCTGTCCAGCACCGCCCAAGCCACCCGAAGCCTCCGTGTGGCTGTCCGCTTGCCTGTGCACGCTGCGGCACCGTCGCCGTGGCCTGAGCAGTGCAGAGCGTGCCCCCTACCGCCGACGAGCTCCGTGAGCCGTTCCGTCAGAAACTTGGAGTGCCACCCAAGGCAGGCCAAGCTTAGCACTTGAACGGGACCAGTAGACCATCGCGATGATGCCTAGCCCCCTTAATCACCTGACCGACCACTACCACGCCGTAACCATCGCCGGAGTTATCCTGTTCTCGGCTACTGCCTCGGACTCGCTATAAAAGGAGCCCTCGATCTCGTTCTCGACCCAGCGCCACTCCCCCACCTCACCAGAGCCCCGCCTAGCCACTAGGAGGACACCGAGGAGGTCTCCTTCCTCGACTCCGGCCGCCCCGATCCGCCTCCGGCTCCAGCGTGATTCACTCAGGTGAGACCACCCCCGCCTTCTAGACCGTGCCAGTCGCCTCCTACTCCACCCAATGCTCTAACCCGAGCCCCAATTCGACCTTTCCAGCCCTCCCCGGCGAGATCCAACAACACCCAAACCACCGTCCGCCGGAGTTGGGGCTGCTGTCTACGTGGTGCTCTCCGACGACTAACTCCACCACCCATAGGTGTGGGGAGGACCCAAGGAACCCGTAGGTACCCTCCTTTCCCCCTACCTTGCTGTGGATCGCCATCGGCGACCACCGCGGCTCTCGGGCGCCGGGAGCTCTGTTTCAGTTTTTAAACCTGACGGGTGGGACCCCCCGTCAGCTTTTTCTTTTTTTCGAACCGTTTTCTGAAAACGCCTTCGGGTAGAATACGTTTTCCTTTGGGGTTGGCGTGTTTCTAATCGAAATGTTTTCTGTTTTTATAAACTACTCCCATGGAAACTTTCTGTTTCATTACAGATGAGTCCCTGGACCAAAACCTTAATAACTTTTAAACAATAGGTGATTTTGAATTGATTCTTTTTCTGTCATATTTATTTTTCTATCTAGTTTTTTATAATATTTAATTGAAAAATATTTGGAACACATTTTGTGCACACACGGTATTTACGTTAGTACGCGTTTTCTTTATACTGTAGATACCAGAGGAGGTGACGGAACCGCAAACTTCGCCGAGCTAGACTCCGACTACTCCGAACCAGGCAAGCATGTTTGAACCTTTGATATGATGAGTGTTTTGCATGTTTGCTTGAGTAGTTAGTTCATGACATCTTTATATGAGCATCGATAATTGTTATATTGCATGCAAAGTATCTACAAGTAAGCTTCAAAACTCGATAGTATTTGATGGGAGATAAGCTGATCATGTGGTGACATGAGAGGTGGTGAGATGGTATTGTTGAAGCATGCCAGTCCTATGCCGAACCATTCAACTCCAGTGTTAACGTGGATCAAGTCACGTTACTGTCCGCCCCCTTTTTGTGTGCTACCATGTGTTTTCTGCAAAGAATATGGTTTAGTAGGTTGCAAACCTCTTTCCTCGTACACACCAAATAGAGGGGCCGGGATGAGGGTTCCATGGCCCTGGATTAAAGCCAGTCATCCGGTTAGGGGGCATGGGTGTTTCCGGTTCGGACCGAGAGGGGGGCACCCCTTAGAGCGCGTGATATAAATTCGATCCCATGCTACTCGAGGTTGTGGCCTCCCCGTCTCAAAGTTTTTCTTGAACGTTGCCTAGGGTGATTCCTGGCATCGGGATGTGGAATGGGTGTGTACTGGTTAGATGGGTTTCTTCTGAAATGTCGTAAATGGAACTAGTCCTTCGTGACTACTGAAATCCGTTGGCTGTGGTTAAATAGTACAAAACTCTGTAGAGTCAAAATCATTCGAGTAATCGTATCTATAGTCAAGGACTATAATCAATTTATCTATGTCAGTCTCAATATCAGTTTCAGTGTCAGCCTCCGGTGAACAACATGAGTGTTAAATCCGGCTGAATGATTACTCCTGTGGATGGACTAACCCGTTTATTATTATGTACTGAGTATTTCCTTGGAGTGATTTAACTTCATGAATTTTGTTGAATATGAATGATGAAATATAAGCCCTTTCTGTGATGTCGCTCAGACGTCCGACTGTGGCACACACTGTTATTTACTTTTGATATAAGCCCTTTACGTGATGTCGCTCAGACGTCCGACTGTGGTACTCTTGTTATTTACTTTTGATATAAGTCCTTTACGTGATGTCGCTCAGACGCCCGACTGATGCATGTTAATTTATTTCTACCTTTCGAGGCATCGCTTCAGACACCCGATCGGTTTTCAATTATTTTATTGGGATTTCGGGAGGACTACTGCCTGAGTTCCTTTTGATTTAACATGCAGTGCAAATTTATTATTTGAGTGTGCATTGCTGACTGCTCATGTGCATCATGTTTCCATTTGTTATATCTTATGTCCGAACTGTCTTGCGAGTACATTCAAAGTACTCACCTGGTTTGTTGATTCGGCTAGATGTTGACAAAGGCGATCTTATGGATGAAGAGTACGATAGCGAGTCCGACGCCTAGAGGAGTCCCAGTCAGTCCCGTGCAATCCTGGAATTGGTTACTTGTATCATATACGCTTCCGCTACCCGAATAAAGTCATCGAGCCTCACTCCGACGCTCGATGAGCCGTAAGATTAGGAGTCATGTCACCCACTTCACTGCGACATATCCACCACCATTTCTATTGCGAGTCAGTAGTATGCCACCATACTCCGTGTGCCATATCCGCCCTTATGTATAATATCGGCGCGCTTGTAAAAAAATTGTTGAGAAGCCTCAGCTCAACCTTGTATAACATTTAGTACTACTGGATATTTGTATCAAGGTTTTGTCTACTGGTAAGGAAGATTTTCCTATACTGGTTCGATAAAAAGGTCGGTTTCTCAATAAATGTTTTATTGAAAAACTGGTCGTAACAAACTTGGTATCAGAGCCAGGCTGACTGTAGGAAGCCACTAGGTGCGATCGCTAATCGGTTATTAGCGAAATAAGTGCTATCTTATTATTTTGCAAATGTAGTCATTTTCTGACAGTCAGCATAAATTTATGATCTGACTACTCAGATTTTTGCCTACTTTTGTAGATGGCTGGCAACGATTGTGAGTCACAGGTGTTCGCCAATGTACCTGAGGGGTTTGTCAAGCTTCTCGTCTCCATCGTCAAAGTCGCGATCGGGCCATCGACTCGTCCGGAGTTCACACTCTACCAGCACAAGATCAGCGACAGTCTGTCTATGCACCAGGTCGTGGTGCAGTTCAAGGGAGGACGTGTTGAGTTTCGCCGCCTCCGTTTTGTGGGAAGAGCCATGCCTACGGAGAGGCATGCTATGCAGATGGCTACCCGTGAGGCGATAGCTCGTCTTCGGGATATTCTTCCTTCAATGAAGACTCGTCGCTACCGCTACCTTCCATGCCACGTGCCATACACATGTCACTATGTGTTCGCTTGTGCTAGGGGGGAGAGATATGAGGCGATTGATATGTTGGTTGAATATCTCAAAGCTCTTGAGGCAGCTTTTGATAATCTCGTGGACGACCTTGTGGCTGCTCGTATGGACTCCGTGCAGGGCTGTTCCGCCAACAGGAGGGAGCTCCTCCATACATCCCCACCACTGACGTTCATCTCGTCATCAGCATCCTATACACCTGCCATCCTCGCCACCGCTTGCCTACTCCTAAAGAATTTGACCAAGTCATCGCTCCTACTCCAGTCAGAGCTATACCACCTACCGCACCCGCACCAGCTCCACAACTCAGTGCTTCACGCCTAGAGCCTTTTAGTGAGGAGGAGGCTGAGTCTCCTGCACCACTAGGTCTTACCCTTGGCAGGCCGAGGGAAGTACTTACCATCTCCGAATGAGTGCGCCTAGCAGCCGTGCGATGTACCATCTTGTGTGATATGTTTATATGTATATAGGTTGTGAGAAGTTGTCTATGTGCGCATCATGTAGGAACTGGGAGAAGTGCACTAGCCTAAATAACATGTCAGGAATGTGTACGCACATCCTGAGTGGTCTATTGTATAATTACTGCTTGCATGTAAGATATGTACTAAGCAGTCCTTCTCCATGCGCAATCAAGTATTTCCTTGAAAAATGTTGGGGTTCTTAAATTTCCGCCTTTGCAAAATGATTTATTTTTCCACTAAGTTTTCTCATGAGTTTTACAAAAATACCCCAGAGTGGAAAATGCCTCGTCCTTGGACTCGTTCCATGCCAAGTCCGCCGGAAGAAAATTATGGTACCCAGACTAGCAACAATTTCACACAGGGGCAGTCAAGTCAACAAGGCAGTGAAGCAGCATATTCTCAAATATGTCGCCTTTATGAGCAAAGCCAGCAATAGCATCAAGAAATGATGAACCATGTTATTAATATGGGAAATCATCATGGACCATATCAGCAACAATCCAAATTGTCTGAATTACAAAAGACGCGTCCCCCAACGTTCTCCCACACTGATAGACCTCTTGAGGCCGATGATTGGCTTCGAGACATTTAGAGGAAATTAATTATTGCACAATGTTCGGACTGTGAGAAGGTACTATATGCACCTCACTATCTCACTTGAGCAGCTGCATCATGGTGGGAAAATTTCCTACACATGCACCCCAATGAAAATGACATCACCTAGGAAGAATTTAAAGAAGGTTTTCGTGGGGCGCACATACCCAGAAGCATTATGAAGATCAAGAAAAGGGAGTTTGACGACCTCAAGCAGAGGACCATGACAGTGACTGAGTACAACAGTTAGTTTACTCAATTATCTCGTTACGCCAACGAAGAGCATATGACTGAAAACAAAAAGATGGAAAGATTCCTGAACGGTCTGGCACCAGCACTTAAGTGCCAGCTGGTCGTACACACCTTCCCGGATTTCAAAACCCTTGTGGACAAAGCTATTACATTGGAAAATGAGCACCACAGCTTGGAGGATTTTCGCAAGCCCAAAAGGGACCAGACTACTCTCGCTCGCAACAACCGGAGGAAGACCAATTTTCAGAAGGATGGGGTACACAAACCCACGATCAATGTTTCATGCCCAAAAAAAAATTTCCACGCGAGGGACAAGGATTTTACATATCACCCAGGTGTTACCTGCTACGCTTGTGGAGAAGAAGGACACTATGCCAAGCAGTGTCCGAAGCCAAGAAACTCAGCACCCAAGCCGAACAATGGTGGCAATAATTCAATGCCCAAGCGAAACAACTTCAACCCCAATAACAATCACAAGAAGGGTCGCCTGAACTATGTGACCAAGGAGGAAGCACAGAATGCCCCGGATATCGTACTCGGTACGTTCCCTGTCAACGCAATACCTGCCATGGTTTTGTTTGATTCTGGAGCTTCTCACTCATTCATTTCAAAGAAATTTGCTTTGCAACATGATTTTTAAATGCTTCCCTTGGAAAAATCCATGATCATCTAGTCCTCCGGGATTAAGCAAATCACTCAGAGTTACTGCCAAGGTGTGGTTATTGAGTTTGAAGGATTAAAATTTTATGCAAATCTCATTGTATTGGAAAATAAGGGATTGGATGTTATCCTAGGAATGGACTGGTTAACCACCAACAAGGGATTTATCGACTGCTTCAATCAGACTATAATTCTTACCCATCATCATGGGAAGACGATAAAAATTGCAGCTCAAGAAAGACCGAGGTCACGGCAACCAAGGTTGAACAAGGTGGACGTTTCAAAGTTAAGCAAAGTTCCAGTGGTATGTGAGTTCCCTGACGTATTTCCCGAAGGACTACCAGGCATGCCACCAGACCGAGAGATAGAGTTCATCATTGAACTAGCACCTGGAACCACCTCCATTTCTAAGAAACCCTATAGAATGGCACCCTCAGAATTGGTAGAATTAAAGAAGCAAATAAAGGAATTACTGGACAAAGGATTTATTCGAGCCAGCTCCTCGCCTTGGGGTTCACCTGTATTATTTGCCAAGAAGAAAGATGGGACACTGAGATTGTGTATCGACTATCGAGCACTCAGCATGGTTACCATCAAGAACAAATATCTGATACCTCGGATAAATGATTTATTCGACCAACTCGCGCAAGCTAAGGTTTTCTCAAAAATTGGTTTAAGGTTGGGGTATCATCAATTAAAAGTACGAACAGAAGATATTCCCAAGATAGCTTTCACCTCCAGATATGGACTATATGAGTTTACAGTAATGCTGTTTAGACTGACAAACGCCCCCGCAAATTTTGTCCACCTCATGAACAAAGTGTTTATGAAATTTATGGACAAATTTGTTGTGGTATTCATCAATGATATTCTAGTATACTCCAAGACACCAGAAGAGCATGCTGAACATCTCAGGATTGTACTAGGAGAATTAAGAAAACATTAGTTATACGCCAAGTTCAGCAAATGTCAATTTTGGTTAAGACAGGTTGGTTTCCTAGGCCATGTATTGACCCAAGAAGGTGTTGCTGTAGACCCAGAAAAAGTCAAGGCTGTACTCGGTTGGAAACCACCAGCCAGCGTAACAGATGTATGAAGTTTCTTGGGAATGGCAGGATATTACCGCAGGTTTATTGAGGGATTCTCCACCATAGCAAAACCAATGACACTGTTACTCAAGAAGGATAAGAAGTTTGTGTGGACTGAAGCTTGCGAGAAAAGCTTCCAAGAACTCAAGAGGAAATTGACAACAACACCAGTATTGGTTGTACCAGACATACACAAAAGTTTCGAAGTGTATTGTGACGCATCCCGGAAGGGCCTCGGATGCGTATTAATGCAATAAGGCAAAATAGTCGCATACGCTTCCAGACAGTTACGAAAGCATAAAGAAAATTATCCTACTCATGACTTAGAATTGGCAGCAGTCATTCATGCACTCAAGGAATGGAGGCACTTTCTGCTTGGAAATCGTTGTGAAATATATACGGACCATAAAATCCTCAAATATATTTTCACACAACCAGAGCTAAATTTGCGACAACAACTTTGGTTGGAATTAGTGAAAGATTATGATGTTGGCACTCACTAACATCCAGGAAAAGCAAATGTAGTGGCGGATGCTCTTAGTCGGAACCCCAGTTCGGACAACGACGGTCTACCAAACTTGAGACCTGAATTTCAGCAGGAGTTCGCCACAACTTGGTGATGGTCACGGAGGGAAATGTGTCAAGTTTGGAAATACAGCCTACCCTAATGGAGCAGATTAAGGAGCCTCAGCATGGACACCCCAGCATCGAAGGCATAAAAAGAAAAGTGAGTTTGGGCAAGGCCACAGAATTCGTCATAGACGATAAGGGAATATTATGGTTCGGAGATAGGCTTTGCATACCAAATATAGAAGACCTTAAACAGCAAATCCTAGCCGAAGGCCACACCGCTCCATATTCAATCCATCCTGGAGGGACCAAAATGTACAAGGACATTCAGGAAATTTTTTGGTGGCATGGGATATAGCCACATTCATTGCATGTTGTGATTCATGCCAACGCATTAAAGCCGAGCACCACAAACCAGAAGGACTATTGCAGCCAAACAAGATACCCGAGTGGAAATGGGACAAAATTGGAATGGATTTTATTGTCGGACTACCTCGGTCACGATACGGAAATGATGCCATATGGGTCATCACAAATAGATTGACTAAGGTAGCCCATTTCATCCCAGTAAAGACAACCCACACCACTCAGAAGCTTGCCAAGCTTTATCTCTCCCGTATCGTCTGTCTGCATGGAGTTCCAAAGACTACAATATCTGACGGAGGCACCCAATTTGTCTCTAGATTTTGGGATCAATTACAACATGCTCTGGGAACTCAACTAGCATTCAGTAGAGCATACCACCCCTAGACTGATGGACAAACTGAACGCGTGAACCAAATTCTAGAGGACATGCTGAGAGCATGTGTCCTCACCTATGGAACTAGTAGGGAAGAAAGCTTGCCATATGCCGAGTTCGCGTACAACAACAGTTACCAAGACAGCTTACAAATCGCACCTTTTGAAGCCTTGTATGGGCGGAGATGTCGTACCCCACTAAATTTGTCAGAGACCGGAGATAGTCATATTTTTGGCCCGGACATGGTCAAGGAATCTAAGGAGAAAGTTAAGCTAATCAGGGACTGACTCAAGACAGCTCAAAGCCGACAAAAAAGTTATTATGATCGAAAACATCGGGGAGTCAGCTTTGAACCCGGTGAATATGTGTACCTACGAGTATTCCCTATGAGGGGCCTGCAATGGTTCAAAGTTAAAGGAAAGCTAGCACTAAGATTTATCGGACCCTTCTGCGTAGTTGCGCGAAGAGGCACAGTAGCCTACCCGCTAGACCTACCCGCAAAATTGTCAGACATCCATGACGTGTTCCACGTCTCACAGTTGAGGAAATGCGTAAGCAACTGAGAAAAGCAGGTATCTCATGAGGACATCGACGTACAGCCAGACCTCACCTACAGGGAACGCCCAATAAAGATATTGGAGGAGTCTGAAAGGAGGACCCGTCAGAAAACAATTAAGTTTTTCAGAGTTCAGTGGAGCAATCACACCGAGGATGAAGCAACATGGGAAAGAGAGGATTCTCTTCGGACAGAACACCCACACCTATTTGAGGATCAGCTGAAATCTCAGGGACGAGATTTTTCCTAAGGGGGTAGGTGTTGTGACACTCCAAAAAATTTATTCAATTTTTATCAAAAAAATAAAAATAAAAATAATAAAAAATATTCTTTATTTGATTTAAAGGAGGCTGTTTAAAATCTTTCTAAAAGACTCTCCTTCTCAAAATTTTCTCTTTTGGCAAATATTTTATTTTGGGTCATTCTCAACATTGATGCTTTTCATTTGGTGTTGACTCATCACAATTAGTTTTGGAAAGATTTTTTTTAAAAAGAAATCCTATGGGTTTTGGATTTATTCTTTTTATTTAAACCATTCCCTTTTGCCATGCCTCATGTTAAAATTTTCTTCCAAAACCCCTCCCTCCACTTTTTGTCATGTCAAATATCCAATCCTAGCAAGTTCAACCCATTTCTGATTTTTATTCAATTTATTTTATCCCCAAAACTATTTCTGTCTCTTATTTTGGACCTAGGTGATTTACAAAGGAAGTACCAGATTACTTTTGAGTTTTGGCTCCAAACAAACTCCCCTGGCTAGTCCTTAGTACCCTCAACCCAGAACCATCGAGATCCACTTGTCCACAATTCAAAATTTTCAAGTTTTGATCGCTGCAAGTTTGGGCCAGATTTGCCATTTTTGGTGAAATTCAATATTTTTCTTCTCCAAAAATTCTGAGATAAATCAGGCCACCCCTTGATGCATTGAGAGGCCACCTCACAAAAGATCAACTCCAGAAAGCTTTTCCACATGCCAAAAACATTTCATTGAACACCTGGCATGCATTGTTGCTGTTCAGATTCAGTAAAATTCAGAGTTTCAGTGTTTCAGTTCGGCCGTCAGTGTCGTTTTCTTCAGAGCATGGCGTCGATCTCGCCAGTAACTGCAGTGGCGCCTTGCTCCTTGTTCCCCCTATTTATCCAGAGCGCCACACGTTCATTTGGACGGGCGCAGGTGTCGGTGGCGATGTGCGTCGCCGACGCCGGCAACTTCTGCGGCGGCACAGCCACCCGTGGTGGCCGGCAGGGACCAGCACCACCTTTCGGCGCCGTCCAGCACCGCCCAAGCCACCCGAAGCCTCAGCGTGGCTGTCCGCTTGCCTGTGCACGCTGCGGCACCGTCGCCGTGGCCTGAGCACCGCAGAGCGTGCCCCCTACCGCTGACGAGCTCCATGAGCCGTTCCGTCAGAAACTTGGACTACCACCCAAGGCAGGCCAAGCTTAGCACTTGAACGGGACCAGTAGACCATCGCGATGATGCCTAGCCCCCTTAATCACCTGACCGACCACTACCACGCCGTAACCATCGCCGGAGTTATCCTGTTCTCGGCTACTGCCTCGGACTCGCTATAAAAGGAGCCCTCGATCTCGTTCTCGACCCAGCGCCACTCCCCCACCTCACCAGAGCCCCGCCTAGCCACTAGGAGGACACCGAGGAGGTCTCCTTCCTCGACTCCGGCCGCCCCGATCCGCCTCCGGCTCCAGCGTGATTCACTCAGGTGAGACCACCCCCGCCTTCCAGACCGTTCCAGTCGCCTCCTACTCCACCCAATGCTCTAACCAGAGCCCCATTCGACCTTTGCAGCCCTCCCCGGCGAGATCCAACAACACCCGAACCACCGTCCGCCGGAGTTGGGGCCGCCATCGACGTGGTGCTCTCCGACAACCAACTCCACCACCCACAGGTGCGGAAGGACCCAAGGAACCCGTAGGTACCCTCCTTTCCCCCTACCTTGCCGTGGATCGCCACCGGCGACCACCGCGGCTCTCGGGCGCCGGGAGCTCTGTTTCAGTTTTTAAACCTGACGGGTGGGACCCCCCGTCGGCCTTTTCTTTTTTTTGAACCGTTTTCTGAAAACTTCTTTGGGCAGAATACGTTTTCCTTTGGGGTTGGCGTGTTTCTAATCGAAATGTTTTCTGTTTTTATAAACGACCCCCTGGAAAATTTCTGTTTCATTACAGATGAGTCCCTGGACCAAAACCTTAATAACTTTTAAACAATAGGTGATTTTGAATTGATTCTTTTTCTGTCATCTTTATTTTTCTGTCTAGTGTTTTATCATATTTATTTGAAAAATATTTGGAACAAGATTTTGTGCACACATGGTATTTACGTTAGTACTCGTTTTCTTTATACCGTAGATACCGGAGGAGGTGACGGAACCGCAAACTTCGCCGAGCTAGACTCCGAATACTCCGAACCAGGCAAGCATGTTTGAACCTTTGATATGATGAGTGTTTTGCATGTTTGCTTGAGTAGTTAGTTCATGACATGTTTATATGAGCATCGGTAATTGTCATATTGCATGCAAGGTATCTACAAGTAAGCTTCAAAACTCGATACATATTTGATGTTACCGTCCACCCCCTTTTTGTGTGCTACCACGTGTTTTCTGCAAAGATTATGGTTTAGTAGGTTGCAAACCTCTTTCCTCGTACACACCAAATAGAGGGGCCGGGATGAGGGTTCCATGGCCCTGGATTAAAGCCAGTCATCCGGTTAGGGGGCATGGGTGTTTCCAGTTGGGACCGAGAGGGGGGCACCCCTTAGAGGGCGCGATATAAATTTGATCCCATGCTACTCGAGGTTGTGGCCTCCCCGTCTCAAAGTTTTTCTTGAACGTTGCCTAGGGTGATTCCTGGCATCGGGATGTGGAATGGGTGTGTACTGGTTAGATGGGTTTCTTCTGAAATGCCGTAAATGGAACTAGTCCTTCATGACTACTGAAACCCGTTGGTTGTGGTCAAATAGTACAAAACTCTGCAGAGTCAAAATCATTCGAGTAACCGTATCTATAGTCAAGGACTATAATCAATTTATCTATGCCAGTCTCAATATCAGTTTCAGTGTCATCCTCCAGTGAACAACATGAGTGTTAAATCCGGCTGAATGATTACTCCTGTGGATGGACTAACCCGTTTATTATTATGTACTAAGTATTTCCTTGGAGTGATTTAACTTCATGAATTTTATTGAATATGAATGATGAAATATAAGCCCTTTCTGTGATGTCGCTCAGACGTCCGACTGTGGCACGCACTGTTATTTACTTTTGATATGAGCCCTTTATGTGATGTCGCTCAGACGTCCGACTGTGGTACTCTTGTTATTTAATTTTGATATAAGCCCTTTACGTGATGTCGCTCAGACGCCCGACTGACGCATGTTAATTTATTTCTACCTTTCGAGGCGTCGCTTCAGACACCCGATCGGTTTTCAATTATTTTATTGGGATTTCAGGAGGACTACTGCCTGACTTCCTTTTGATTTAACATGCAGTGCAAATTTATTATTTGAGTGTGCATTGCTGACTGCTCATGTGCATCATGTTTCCATTTGTTATATCTTATCTCCGAACTGTCTTGCGAGTACATTCAAAGTACTCACCTGGTTTGTTGATTTGGCTAGATGTTGACAAAGGCGATCTTATGGATGAAGAGTACGATAGCGAGTCCGACGCCTAGAGGAGTCCCAGTCAGTCCCCTGCGATCCCGGAATTGGTTACTTGTATCATATACGCTTCCGCTACCCGAATAAATTCATCGAGCCTCACTCCGACGCTCGATGAGCCGTAAGATTAGGAGTCATGTCACCCACTTCACTGTGATATATCCACCACCATTTTTATTGCGAGCCAGTAGTATGCCACCATATTCCGTGTGCCATATCCGCCCTTATGTATAATATCGGTGCGCTTGTAATAAAATTGTTGAGCAGCCTCAGCTCAACCTTGTATAACATTTAGTACTACTGGATATCTGTATCAAGGTTTTGTCTATTGGTAAGGAAGATTTTCCTATACTCGTTCGATAAAAAGGTCGGTTTCTCAATAAATGTTTTATTGAAAAACCGGTCGTGACACACCGTCCGTCCTCTGTTGGCCTCGGTCATTGTACGTCTTCTCAATAAAGGTTTTGTGCTCTACCAACCAAGGATTGACCACGTCTATGTGTTGTAGCGCGACTAGGTTTGCTCTTTCAAAGTCGGCGAGTCGACCCTCGAAGTCGACATGCATTTCGCGGCGACCCTCATGGTGACCCCATCCAGTGAGCCTGCCGAGGTGCTTGTTGACGGGCAGACCAATGGGGTCCTCGATGCCTAGATAATTCGTGCAGTAGGAGATGCACTCTTCAGTCAGAAAGCCCCTGGCTATGCTTCCCTCTGGACGGGACATGTTGCGAACGTATCCTTTGATGACACCATTCATCCTTTCAAACGACATCATGCTGTGCAGGAACGTCGGCCCGAGTTGGATGATATCCTCCACAATATGGACCAGCAGATGCACCATAACATCGAAGAATGCGGGTGGGAAGTACATCTCAAGCTCGCATAGTATCAGCACGATCTCTTCCTGTAGCCTTCTGAGTTGCCTCACGCCAACCGACTTCCAAGAGATGACGTCGAAAAAGTTGCATAGGCAAAATAGAGTTTCATGGACGTGCGCGTCCATGATCCCACGGATTGCAACTGGAAGTATCTGCGTCATCAGCACGTGACAGTCGTGAGACTTCATCCCGCTGAACTTCTGCTTTGTTGGGTCTAGGTATCTGCTTATCTTCGCCGCGCAACCGTATGGAAGTTTTACTCCTACGAGGCAGGTGAAAAACTGCTCGATCTCCTCCTAACTTAGAGTGAAGCACGCGGGAGGGTAGTCATTTCCGGTCTTCTTGGCCTTTTTGCCTTTGCGACGACTTTCCCTGTCCTGCTTCGCCTCATCATCATCATCATCATCATCATCATCATCATCATCATTATCATCATCATCATTAGCGTGAAGCTCCTCCCTGATGCCCATTGATTTCAAGTTTGCCCTTGCTTTCGGCCCATCTTTGGTCCTCTCTGGCATGTTGAGCAGGGTACCAAGTAGACTCTCGCACACGTTCTTCGTGATATGCATGACATCAATGCTGTGAGGCACATGGTGGATCTTCCAGTATGTCAAGTCCCAGAAAATAGACCTCATTTTCCATACCTTCAGCAGCGGCTCTGGCGCCTTTCGCTTCTTTACCGGCTCTGGCACCTTTTGCTTCTTTCCCGACAGTGGGCAATCTTTCCAATTTTTCAACAGCTGGTCTATTTCCTCGCCGCTCCTCGTACGCGGGCGTCTTCGGGGTTCGGTTTCACCATCGAACAGATCCTTGCATTTCCTCCACGGGTAATCATCGCGAAGCCACCTTCGATGTCCCATGAACACGGTTTTCAAAGACCCGAGATCTCTATCTAGCTGGCGATACGTTGTGATCATCCATGCACCTGACGCATCCAGAAAATTCGTGGACCACCTGCCGTGCGAGATATCCGTAACCGAGATAGTCGTGCACCGTCGTAAGCAGCGCGGAGCTCATAGGGAAATATTCTTTCTCTGCGGCGTCCCACATATTGGCTGGCATTTTCCGCAGCGTGTCTAGCTCCTCTTTCAGTAGCCCCAGATATAGATTGATGTCTTTCCCTGGTTGTTTCGGCCCTTCAATTAGCATACTCATCTGAGTGTACTTCCTCTTCATGCACAACCAGGGGGAAGGTTGTACATCCACACAAACACAGGCATGGTGCTATGTGTGCTTCTCTGGCTGCCAAACGGATTGACTCCATCGGTGCTCGCGCCCAGCACGATGTTCCTTGGATCCTTCCCAAATTCTGGGTGTTCGAAGTTCAACGCTTGCCACTGGCTCGCATCCTTTGGGTGACTCGGCATCTTGTCTTTTTTATTTATCTCTGGATCATTTGCGTCATCTTCTCGCTTCTTCTCCTCCCTATCCGCGTGCCAATGTAGGAGCTTTGCTACCTTAGGGTCCGCGAAATACCGCTACGCACGAGGAGTGATCGGAAAGTACCACACCACTTTTCGAGCAGCTTTCTTCCTCTTCTTGTATCGAATAACGCTGCACACCGGACATATGGTAGACTCCGCGTGCTCGTCCCGATAAATGATGCAATTGTTCATGCACACATGGTATTTCACGTGCGGTAAATCCAGAGGACACACGATTTTCTTCGCCTCCTCGAAACTGGTCGGGCACTTGTTCCCCTTGGGAAGATGTTTGTGCCAGAATGACATGTTCTCGTCGAAGCATGCATCGCTCATTTTGTGTTTTACCTTCATTTCCAGAGCCATGAGCGTTACTTTCAGGCGGTTATCCTAGGGCCTGCATCCTTCATATAATTGAGTAACCGCGTCTATCTCCAGTTGATCCAGCTTGGCTTTCTCTTGTGCGGCAGCTCTTGCGTTATCCGTCTGCTTGAGAAGCAGCTCTTGAATATGAGGGTCCTGCACCCAGCCCATCGATGGTCCATCGTCGTCTGTTCCGCCGGCATCTTCATCTTCATGATCATGCCCTTCGTCTGCTCCGGCATCTTCCTCATCATCATGCCTGTCATCTTCTACATGATGACTGTCTACAACATCACCGTCGTGATCATGTCCTAGAGATTCTTCGTCTTCTCGCCCGCCCGAGCCGCGGTGGTTGTCTTGCTGCCCTTCCTCATTTCTTGCCCGGCCCCCATGGACGACTTCATAGTCATCTTCATCACCTTGCCACCGATAGCCATCCATGAAACCACACAAGAGCAGGTGGTCCCGCACCTACCCGGAATCCGGGTCCGCAATAAGGCTCTTCAGCTTGCATCTCCGACACAGACATCTTATCTCCATCTCGTTCTTTTGAAGCATCTCGGCCTTCACGGAACTCAAAAACCTATTCATGATGCCTTCGGTCATCATACGGACCATGGTCGCCTGCGGGGTAGAGCAAAACGATATTTTAGAACCAAGAAAAAATTTGGCATGACTTTCCCTAAAAATAGGACCAAAAATAATGCATAGTGCCAAAATTCTCGCCGAAACGAAAATGAATCAACATTCCGGCAAAATATTGGCAACTATCGCATTTCAAATACCGGTACCTGCAAACACAAACATATATGAACACCACAAACATATGCAACACCACGAACATACATAGATCTAGCTAGGCCACAAAAAGTGCATGTGCACGTTGTTGGAGAGGGAGAACAACATAAAGATACCTTCCCCCCTTACTTACCTATCAAAAAAAGTTAATTTAACCACTTAATTTGGATGAATCTATGTTGCAAATGAGGTGAGGAGGAGGAGGCAGCCGAGACAAGCTTGGAGGAGGAGGTGGAGAGAATGAAGTGGGGAAAGTGACTGGGTAGGTGGGTTGTCCAAAATATCTTGTTGGTCCCAGGTTACTAATGGCGCACCACCTGCAAATGTGCCATTAGTAACCCTAGTTACTAATGGCGCACCTGCTGCTTGTGCGCCATTAGAAGTTTTGCAAAAAAATAAAAAAGTATATATTCTAATGGCGCACCATGGCACAGTGCGCCATTACTAATTTAAACTAGTAATGGCGCACTATGCTACGGTGCGCCATTAGTTGTTTTGCAAAAAACAACAACTGTAGTGGCGCACTGTGTGGCCGGTGCGCCATTACTAGTTAGCACTAGTAATGGCGCACCTTGCCATGATGCGCCATTAGTATGTTTGGAAAAAAAATGTTACTAGTGGCGCACCATATGCCTGGTGCGCCATTAGTGTCTTCCACACTAATGGCGCACCTGCACATGGTGCGCCACTGCTATATAGTAGTGGCGCACCACATGACAGGTGCGCCATTAGTGTCCATCTCATCTATAGCCCTTTTCCTAGTAGTGGGTCCTGTAGCTCGCCAAAATTCTACATTGCAGACGAGAAAGGAGGCAGTTGAGAAAATGAACCACCCAAATTTTTTGTGCAGTTCAACTAAAATGGAGCATCCCTGGCGTGCAGACTGATTAAGTGCCAGATGAATATATGCGTCAACCAACTTGTCTGGAATCTTTAGACTCCATGCCATATAGTTCGCTACCATATCTGCTGATAACCAAAAGGCACAAGTTGGGACAAAAGACTGGACTGTGTTCTTCTGGGCTATGTGCCAAGCAATATTTTTGGCGTTCACTCTCCTAATACTTGGAGTTTGACAACTGGTTGACGTGGGTTGATACTCGAATGAATATAGGCACTTCTTTTCAACATCGATGCTTGTCTGAGTGAACTTTGGAGTACATAGCAGCAACATAAGTATTTGTCCATCTAATCATTTTGTGCAGTTCTACTAAAATCACCCAATGCAATGATTTGCCTGCGAGTTCAGGCTCCAAGTTACTCCTTTATAAAATCGACAAACAGTAGAACAATACCAAATTACCAATACATGACAAGCACAATAATCAGGATAAAGACCAGTACCAACCTGTGTGAGGTAGCATATCAATTACTATTTCCTTTGACTGGAGGCCGAGATAAGTGAAGCGACCGACAGCAAAGGAAGAAAGCAGGCCGAGATTAGCGACTGACAAGAAAGGACAGAAGCTGTCGAGGCAATGAAGCACCCAAAGTTTTTGTGCAGTTCCACCAAAATCGAGCATCCCTGTTGCCACATATATTGAGAGAGTGATATTACTGTAATAGTAGGACTAGTTGATGAAACATACACTAACAAATAGAAGCACCTGTTGGAAATATGCCCTAAGGCAATAATAAAATGGTTATTATTGTATTTCCTTGTTCATGATAATTGTCTATTATTCATGCTATAATTGTATTAACTAGAAACCGTAATACATGTGTGAATACATAGACCACAACATGTCCGTAGGGAGCTTCTAGTTGACTAGCTCATTGATCAATAGATGGTTATGGTTTCCTAACCATGGACATTGGATGTGATTGATAACGGGATCACATCATTAGGAGAATGATGTGATGGACAAGACCCAATCCTAAGCATAGCACAAGATCGTGTAGTTCGTTTGCTAAGAGCTTTTCTAATGTCAAGTATCATTTCCTTAGACCATGAGATTGTGCAACTCCCGTATACCGTAGGAATGCTTTGGGTGTACCAAACGTCACAACGTAACCCGGTGGCTATAAAGGTGCACTACAGGTATCTCCGAAAGTGTCTGTTGGGTTGGCACGAATCGAGACTGGGATTTGTCACTCCGTATGACGGAGAGGTATCTCTGGGCCCACTTGGTAATGCATCATCATAATGAGCTCAATGTGACTAAGTAGTTGGTCATGGGATCATGCATTACGGAACGAGTAAAGTGACTTGCCAGTAACGAGATTGAACGAGGTATTGGGATACCGACGATCGAATCTCGAGCAAGTAACATACCGATTAACAAAGGGAATTGTATACGGGATTGATTGAATCCCCGACATCGTGGTTCATCCGATGGGATCATCGTGGAACATGTGGGAGTCAACATGGGTATCCAGATCCCGCTGTTGGTTACTGGCCGGAGAACTATCTCGGTCATGTCTGCATGGTTCCCGAACCCGTAGGGTCTACACACTTAAGGTTCGGTGACACTAGAGTTGTCATGGGAAATACTATGTGGTTACCAAAGGTTGTTCGGAGTTCCGTATGAGATCTCGGACATGACGACGAACTCCGGAATGGTCCGGAGGTGAAGATCGGTATATTGGACAAAGCGTATTGGAGTCCGGAATTGTTCTCGGAGTACTGGGTGACGACCAGCGTGACCGAAAGGTGTTTCGGAGGCCCCGACAAGCGTTGGGGGGCCTTATGGGCCAATGGGAGGGGGCACACCAGCCAACTAAGGGGCTGTGCGCCCCTCCCAACCCCTCTCACGTAACCTAGAGAGGTGGGGGCGCCTCCCCTATGGCAGCCGCCCCTCCCGGCTTGGGGGGAAGTTTCCTAGGGGTGGGGGCGCCCAAACCCATCTAGGGTTTCTCCTATGGCTGCCACCAATCCCCTAGGGAACCCTAGGGCGCCTCCTCCACCCCCCTCCCCCCTATATATAGTGAGGGAGAGAGAGGGCAGCCGCACCCTTCCCCTGGCACAGCCCTCTCCCTCCTCCAACACCTCCTCCTCCTCCGTAGTGCTTGGTGAAGCCCTGCTGGAGGACCACGAGCTCCACCACCACCACGCCTTCGTGCTGTCGCAGTTCTCCCTCAACTTCTCCTCTCCCCTTGTTGGATCAAGAAGGAGGAGGCATCCCCGGGCTGTACGTTTGTTGAACGCGGAGGTGTCGTCCGTTCGACGCTATATTGGATCTTCTGTGATTTGAATAAACTTCATCATCCTCATTCTTGTAACACTTCCGCTTACCGATCTTCAAAGGTATGAAGATGATCATCCTCTCCCTCTCTTGTTGCTAGAATCTCCATACATTGATCTTGATGATGCGTAGAAAATGTTGAATTTCTGCTACGTTCCCCTAAAGTGGTGTCAGAGCTAGGTCTATTGCGTAGATTCTATGCACGAGTAGAACACAAGTTGTTGTGGGAGTTGATTTTGTTCAATATGCTTACAGTTACTAGTCCTATCTTGTTTCAATGGTATTCTGGGATGAAGCGTCCTAGACCGACCTTACACGTACACTTACGTGAGACAGGTTCCACCGACTAACATGCACTTGTTGCATAAGGTGGCTAGCGGGTGCCAGTCTCTTCCACTTTAGTTGGATCGGATTCGATGAAAAGGGTCCTTATGAAGGGTAAATAGCAATTTACATATCACCATTATGGCTTTGCATAGGTAAGAAACGTTCTCGCTAGAAACCCGTAGTAGCCACGTAAAACATGCAACAATAATTAGAGGACGTCTAACTTGTTTTTGCAGGGTATGCTATGTGCTGTGATATGGCCAAAAGAATGTGATGAATGATATGTGATGTATGAGATTGATCATGTTCTTGTAATAGGAATCACGACTTGCATGTCGATGAGTATGACAACCGGCTGGAGCCATAGGAGTTGTCTTAATTTATTGTATGACCTGCGTGTCATTGAACAACGCCATGTAATTACTTTACTTTATTGCTAACCGTTAGCTGTAGTAGTAGAAGTAATAGTTGGCGAGACAACTTCATGGAGACACGATGATGGGGATCATGATGATGGAGATCATGGTGTCATGTGCTACGTCTTGAGCTTGCCTTGGTTTTCCTTGAAGAGGAAATGGTGATGCATCACAGTAGCGTAAGTATTTCCCTCAGTTTTTGAGAACCAAGGTATCAATCCAGTAGGAGGCTGCTCACAGGACCCACGAACCTACACAAACAAACAAAGAACTCGCAACCAACGCGATAAAGGGGTTGTCAATCCCTTCACGGACACTTGTGAAAGTGAGATCTGATCGAGATAATATGATAAGATAAATATTTTTTTGGTATTTTATAATATAGATGCAAAAATTAAAGATCAAATATAAGTAGATTGAAAGCTTATATGATAAAAGATAGACCCGGGGGCCATAGGTTTCACTAGAGGCTTCTCTCAAGATAGCATAAGTATTACGGTGGGTGAACAAATTACTGTCGAGCAATTGATAGAAAAGTGAATAATTATGAGATTATCTAGGCATGATCATGTATATAGGAATCATGTCCGTGACAAGTAGACCGACTCCTTCCTTCATCTACTACTATTACTCCACACATAGACTGCTATCCAGCATGCATCTAGAGTATTAAATTCATAAGAATAGAGTAACGCATTAAGAAAGATGACATGATGTAGAGGGATAAACTCAAGAAATATGATATAAACCCCATCTTTTTATCCTTGATGGCAACAATACAATACATGCCTTGCAACCCTTTCGGTCACTGGGTAAGGACACCGCAAGATTGAACCCAAAGCTAAGCACTTCTCCCATGGCAAGAAAGATCAATCTAGTAGGACAAACCAAACTGATAATTCGAAGAGACTTGCAAAGATAACTCAATCATACATAAAAGAATTCAGAGAACATTCAAATATTTCCACAAGAGAGGGGGAGAACATTGTATTGAGATCCAAAAAGAGAGAAGAAGCCATCTAGCTAATAACTATGGACCCGAAGGTCTGTGGTAAACTACTCACAACTCATCGGTAGGGCTATGGTGTTGATGTAGAAACCCTCCATGGTGGATTCCCCCTCGGCAGAACGCTGGCGACGGCTCCCAGATGGGATCTCGCAGATACAGAAGGTTACGGTGGAGGAAATATTTCTTCGGTGGCTCCCTGGATGTTTTCGGGGTATGTAGGCTTATATAGGAGGAAGAAGTACGTCGGTGGCCGCTCGAGTGGCCCAGGAGACAGGGGTGCGCCCAGGAGGGTTGGGCGCGCCCTCCTATCTCCTGGTCGCCTCGATTTCTTATTGACTTGCACTCCAAGTCCTCCGGATCACGTTCGTTCCAAAAATCACGCTCCCGAAGGTTTCATTCCATTTGGACTCCGTTTGATATTCCTTTTCTTCGAAATACTGAAATAGGCAAAAAAACAGCAATACGGGCTGGGCCTCCGGTTAGTAGGTTAGTCCCAAAAATGATATAAATGTGTAAAATAAAGCACATAAACATCCAAAAGAGGTAATATAATAGCATGGAACAATCAAAAATTATAGATACGTTGGAGACGTATCATCATGCCGGTGACGAAGGGGATCATGCCGCGCCTCAAAGATGGAGATCAAAGGCGCAAAATAATATTGGCCATATCATGTCACTTTATGATTTGCATGTGATTTTTCTCATGTTTACATCTTATTTGCTTAGAACGACGGTAGCATAAATAAGATGATCCCTCACTAAAATTTCAAGAAAGTGTTCCCCCTAACTGTGCACCGTTGCGAAAGTTCGTTGTTTCGAAGCACCACGTGATGATCGGATGTGATAGATTCTAACATTCGCATACAACGGTGTAAGCCAAATTTGCACACGCAAAACACTTAGGTTGACTTGACGAGCCTAGCATGTACAGACATGGCCTCGGAACACAAGAGACGGAAAGGTCGAACATGAGTCGTATAGTAGATACGATCAACAAGAAGATGTTCACCGATGATGACTAGTCCGTCTCACGTGATGATCGGACACGGCCTAGTTGACTCGGATCATGTATCACTTAGATGACTAGAGGGATGTATATCTGAGTGGGAGTTCATTAAATAATTTGATAAGATGAACTTAATTATCATGAACATAGTCAAAAGGTCTTTGCAAATTATGTCGTAGCTTGCGCTTTAGTTCTACTGTTTTAGATATGTTCCTAGAGAAAAAATTACTTGAAAGTTGATAGTAGCAATTATGCGTAGTGGGTCCGTAAACTGAGGATTGTCCTCATTGCTGCGCAGAAGGCTTATGTCCTTAATGCACCGCTCGGTGTGCTGAACCTCGAACGTTGTTTGTGGATGTTGCGAACATTTGACATACACGTTTTGATAACTACGTGATAGTTCATTGCGTAATACTAGCAGTTTAGAATTGATGCACCAAAGACGTTTTTGAAACATCGCGGAACATATGAGATGTTCCAAGGGCTGAAATTGGGATTTCATGCTCGTGCCCATATCAAGAGGTATGAGACCTCCGAAGAGTTTCTTAGACTACAAAATAAGGGAGAAAAGCTCAATCGTTGAGGAGGTGCTCAGGTTGTCTAAGTACAACAATCACTTGAATCGAGTGGGAGTTAATCCTCTAGATGAGATATTGATGTTTCTCCAAAGTCACTGCCACCAAGCTACTAGAACTTTGTGATGAGCTATAACATATCACGGATAGATATGATGATCCTTGAGCTATTAACAATGTTTGACACCGTGAAAGTAGAAATCAAGAAGGAGCATCAATTGTTGATGGTTAGTGAAACCACTAGTTTCAAGAAGGGCAAGGGCAAGAAGGGATACTTCATGAAACGGCAAATCAGTTGCTGCTCTAGTGAAGAAACCCAAGGCTGAACACAAACCCGAGACTAAGTGCTTCTGTAATAAGGGGAACGGTCACTGGAGCAGAATTAGCCTAGATACTTGGTAGATAAGAAGGTAGGCAAGGTCGACAGAAGTATATTGGATATACATTATATTAATGTGTACTTCACTAGTACTCCTAGTAGCACCATGGTAATAGATACCGGTTCGGTTGCTAAGTGTTAGTAACTCGAAATAAAAGGCTACAGGATAAACAGTGACTAGCTAAAGGCGAGGTGACGATATGTGTTGGAAATATTTCCATGTTTGATGTTATCAAACATCGCACGCTCCCTCTACCATCGGGATTGGTGTTAAACCTAAATAATTTTTATTTGGTGTTTGCGTTGAGCATAGACATGATTGGATTATGTTTATCGTAACATGGTTATTCATTTAAGGAGAATAATGGTTACTTTGTTTATTTGAATAATACCTTCAATGGTCTTGCACCTAAAATGAATGGTTTATTGAATCTGGATTGTAGTGATACACATGTTCATGCCAAAAGATATAAGATAGTAATGATATAGTGCCACCTACTTGCGGCACTGCCATTTGAGTCATATTGGTATAAAACGCATGAAGAAGCTCCATGTTGATGGATCTTTGGACTCACTCATTTTTTGAAAAGTTTGAGACATGTGAACCATGTCTATTGTTATGTACGCATGAAGAAACTCCATGCAGATGGACCATTTGGACTCACTTGATTTTGAATCACTTGAGACATGCAAATCATACCACATGGGCAAGATGACTGAAAGCCTCGTTTTCAGTAAGATGGAACAAGAAAGCAACTTGTTGGAAGTAATACATTTTGATGTGTGCAGTCCAATGAGTGCTGAGGCACGCAGTGGATATCGTTATGTTCTTACTTCACATATGAGTTGAGTAGATTCTAAGTATATTTACTTGATGAAACACAAGTCTGAATTATTGAAAGGTTCAAGTAATTTCAGAGTGAAGTAGAAGATCGTCGTGACAAGAGGATAAAATGTCTATGATATGATCACAGAGTTGAATATCTGAGTTATGAGTTTGGCACACGATTAAGACATTGTGGAAATTGTTTCACAACTAAAGCCGCCTGGAACACCTTAGTGCGATGGTGTGTCCGAACATCATAGATGCACCCTATTGGATATGGGGCATACCATGATGTCTCTTATCGAATTACCACTATCGTTTATGGGTTAGGCATTAGAGACAACTGCATTCACTTTAATAGGGCACCATGTTATTCCGTTGAGATGACACCGTGTGAACTATGGTTTAGAGAAACCTAAGCTGTCATTTCTTAAAAGTTTGGGCTTCCGTCGCTGACGTGGAAAGGTTTTGTCCTAATAATCTCGAACCCAAAAACGGATAAATGAATCTTCATAGGATACCCAAAATAGTTGGGTATACCTCCTATCTTAGATCCGGAAGAAAAATTGATTGTTTCTAGAAAAGGGTCCTTTCTTGAGGATGGTTTCTCTCGAAAGTATTGAGTGGGAGGATGGTGGAGACGTGATAAGGTTATTGAACCGTCACTTCAACTAGTGTGTAGCAGCGCACAAGAAGTTTTTCCTGTGGCGCCTACACCAATTAAAGTGGAAGCTGATGATAGTGATCATGAAACTTTGGATAAAGTCACTACCAAACCTCGTAGGTCGACAAGGACGCGTACTGCTTCAGAGTGGTATGGAAATCCTATCTTGGAGGTCATGTTGCTAGACAACAATGAACCTATGAGCTATGGATAAGCAATGGTGGGCCTGGATTCCGACAAATGGCTCGAGGCCATAAAATCCGAGAGAGGATCCATGTCTAAAAACCAAAGTGTAGACTTTGGAAGAACTACTTGATGGTCGTAAGGCTGTTGGCAATAGATGGATTTTAAAAGGAAGATAGACAATGATGGTATGTGTCGCCATTAAGAAAGCTCGACTTGTCGCTAAGATGTTTTCCGACAAGTTCAAGGAGTTGACTACGATGAGACTTTCTCACTCGTAGCGATGCTAAGAGTCTGCTGGAATTATATTAGTAGTTACTGGATTATTTATGAAATCTTGCAGATAGGATGTCAAAAACATTGTTTCCTCGACGAGTTGCTTGAGGAAAGGTTGTATGTGATACAACCAGAAGGTTTTGATAATCCTAAAAGATGCTAACAAGTATGCAAAGCTCCAACAATCCTTCTAAGGACTGGAGTAAGCATCTCGGAGTTGGAATATACGCTTTGATGAGATAATCAAAGATTTTGGGTTTATACAAAGTTTATGAGAAACTTGTATTTCCAAAGGAGTGGGAGCACTATAGAATTTATGATGAGTATATGTTGTTGACATATTGTTGATCGGAAATGATGTAGAATTTCTGGAAAGCATATAGGGTTATTCGAAAAGTGTTTTTCAATGGAAAACCTGGATTAAGCTACTTGAATATTGAGCATCAAGATCTATAAGGATAGATAAAAAACGCTTAATAATACTTTAAAATGAATACATACTGTGACAAGATTTTCAAGGAGTTCAAAATAGATCGGCAAAGAAGGAGTTCTTGGCTGCGTTATAAGGTGTGAGTATTGAGTAAGACTCAAGACCTGACCACGGCAGAAGAGAGAGAAAGGACGAAGGTCGTCCCCTATGCTCTCTACATTATGCTATGTTGTGTACCGCACCTGCAGTGTGCCTTGCCATGAGTCAATCAAGGTGTACAAGAGTAATCTAGGAATGGATCGCATGACATCGGTCAAACTTATCCTTAATAACTAGTGGACTAAGGAATCTTATCGATTATGGAGGTGGTAAAAGAGTTCGTCATAAAGGGTTACGCCAATGCAAGCTTTGACACTAATCTGGATGATTCTGAGTAGTAAACCGGATTCGTATAGTAAAATAGTTATTTGGAATACCTCCAAATAGAATGTGGTAGCTAATAACCTCTCTCACAAGTGAGATATGATCAAACCCCATGGGTGTTGAATTCATTACAATCACAAAGTGATGTGAACTAGATTATTGACTCTAGTGCAAGTGGGAGACTGTTGGAAATATGCCCTAGAGGCAATAATAAAATGGTTATTATTGTATTTCCTTGTTCATGATAATTGTCTATTATTCATGCTATAATTGTATTAATTGGAAACCGTAATACATGTGTTAATACATAGACCACAACATGTCCCTAGTGAGCCTCTAGTTGACTAGCTCGTTGATCAATAGATGGTTATGGTTTCCTAACCATGGACATTGGATGTCACTGATAACGGGATCACATCATTAGGAGAATGATGTGATGGACAAGACCCAATCGTAAGCATAGCACAAGATCGTGTAGTTCATTTGCTAAGAGCTTTTCTAATGTCAAGTATCATTTCCTTAGACCATGAGATTGTGCAACTCCCGGATAGCGTAGGAATGCTTTGGGTGTACCAAACGTCACAATGTAACTAGGTGGCTATAAAGGTGCACTACAGGTATACCCGAAAGTGTCTATTGGGTTGGCACGAATCGAGACTGGGATTTGTCACTCCGTATGACGGAGAGGTATCTCTGGGCCCACTCGGTAATGCATCATCATAATGAGCTTAATTTGACTAAGTAGTTGGTCATGGGATCACACATTACGGAACAAGTAAAGTGACTTGCCGGTAACGAGATTGAACGAGGTATTGTGATACTAACGATCGAATCTTGGGCAAGTAACATACCGATTGACAAAGGGAACTGTATACAGGATTGATTGAATCCCCGACATCGTGGTTCATCCGATGAGATCATCGTGGAACATGTGGGAGTCAACATGGGTATCCAGATCCCGCTGTTGGTTATTGGCTGGAGAACTGTCTCGGACATGTCTGCATGGTTCCCGAACACGTAGGGTCTACACACTTAAGTTCGGGACGCTACAGTTGTTATGGGAAATAGTATGTGGTTACCAAAGGTTGTTCGGAGTCCCGGATGAGATCCCGGACATGACGAGGAACTCCGGAATGGTCTGGTGGTGAAGATTGATATATTGGATGAAGGGTATTGGAGTCCGGAATTGTTCTGGGAGTACCGGGTGATGACCAGCGTGACCGAAAGGTGTTTCAGAGGCCCCGACAAGCGTTCGGGGGGCCTTATGGACCAAGGGGTGGGGGCACACCAGCCCACTAAGGGGCTGTGCGCCCCTCCCAACCCCTCTCACGTAACCTAGAGAGGTGGGGGCGGCTCCCCTAGGGCAGCCGCCCCTCCCGGCTTGGGGGGCAAGTTTCCTAGGGGTGGGGGCGCCCAAACCCATCTAGGGTTTCCCCTGTGGCTGCCACCCATCACCTAGGGAACCCTAGGGCGCCTCATCCACCCCACTTCCCCCTATATATAATGAGGGAGAGAGAGAAGTCGCACCCTTCCCCTGGCACAGCCCTCTCCCTCCTCCAACACCTCATCCTCCTTCGTAGTGCTTGGCGAAGTCTTGCTGGAGAACCACAAGTTCCACCACCACCACGCCGTTGTGCTGTCAGAGTTCTCCCTCAACTTCTCCTCTCCCCTTGCCGGATCCAGAAGGAGACATCCCCGGGCTGTACGTGTGTTGAATACAGAGGCGCCGTCCGTTCGGCGCTAGATTGGATCTTCTGCGATTTGAATCGCCGCGAGTACGACTCCATCATCCGCGTTCTTGTAACGCTTCCACTTAGCGATATTCAAAGGTATGAAGATGCTCATCCTCTCCCTATCTTGTTGCTAGAATCTCCATAGATTGATCTTGGTGATGCGTAGAAAATTTTGAATTTCTGCTACGTTCCCCTACATCATCCTCATTATCTTAATGGGTAAAGTTAGCAACATAGTAGTCTTGCTTAAAGAGAGGTATTAGTTTATTTAATCAGTGCCAATTAGCTCAGCACTCAAATCATTGCCATTTATCATAGCTTGCAAAACTTTAACGGGCAAAGACAAAGGAGTTTGTCATGACAGTAGCACGATACAAACAGAGATGACAGCAAACTAATATGGATGAAGGCCTTAGGCCCGTACCAACCTGAGAAAAAAATCTTATTCATGTAGTCCCATAAGAGACGATAAAGCACTCACTGGAATCACTCAATAGTATATATTTTCGTGCACTTCAAATGTACGGTTGAAATCACTCTTGTTTACCAGTGCTGAGATTATATGGAAAGATTATCAAGAACTTCCAGCAAAGTTAAAGCACTGGCTGGGATACAGTTCATTGTATTGTCTTGTGTAGTTCCACTAAAATGTATGATTGGCACAACATGATCCCTGTTTGCACAAGAAGGAAAAAGGTGAAACCTATTGGAAATATGCCCTACAGGTGCACTAAGGTGTATAAAACGTCACAACGTAACTGGGTGGCTATAAAGGTGCACTACAGGTATCTCCAAAAGTGTCTGTTGGGTTGGCACTAATCGAGACTGGGATTTGTCACTCCGTGTAAATGGAGAGGTATCTCTGGGCCCACTCGGTAGGACATCATCATAATGTACACAATGTGACCAAGGGGTTGATCACGGGATGATGTGTTACGGAATGAGTAAAGAGACTTGCCGGTAACGAGATTGAACAAGGTATCGGCATACCGACGATCGAATCTGGGGCAAGTACAATACCGCTAGACAAAGGGAATTGTATACGGGATTGATTGAGTCCTTGACATCGTGCTTCATCCGATGAGATCATCGTGGAACATTTGGGAGCCAACATGGGTATCCAGATCCCGTTGTTGGTTATTGACCGGAGAACGTCTCGGTCATGTCTGCATGATTCCCGAACCCGTAGGGTCTACACACTTAAGGTTCGATGACACTAGGGTTATAAAGGAAGTTTGTATGTGGTTACTGAATGTCGTTCGGAGCCCCGGATGAGATTCCGGACGTCACGAGGAGTTCCAGAATGGTCCGGAGGTAAAGATTTATATATGGGAAGTCCTGTTTTGGTCACCGGAAAAGTTTCAGGTTTTATCGGTAACGTACCGGGACCACCGGGAGGGTCCCGGGGGTCCACCAAGTGGGGCCACCATCCCCGGAGGGCTGCATGGTCCAAGTGTGGGAGGGGACCAGCCCCAGGTGGCCTGATGCGCCCCCCCCACAAGGCCCAAGGCGCAAGGAAGAGTGGGAAGGGGGCAACCCTAGGGCAGATGGGCCCTAAGGCCCACCCCAGGTGCGCCTCCCCTCTCTTCCCCTCTGGCCGCCACCCAGATGCGATATGGGGGCTGCCGCCACCCTTGGGGAGGGAACCCTAGATGGGGCGCAGCCCCGTCCCCTTCCCCTATAAATAGTTGAGGTCTAGGGGCTGCCCAACACATGAGTTTCTCTCCCTCTTGGCGCAGCCCTACCTCTCTCCCTCCTCCTCTCCCGTGGTGCTTGGCAAAGCCCTGCAGGATTGCCACGTTCCTCCATCACCACCACGACGTTGTGCTGCTGCTGGACGAAGTCTTCCTCAACCTCTCCCTCTCTCCAAGGCATGGGAGACATCACCGGGCTGTACGTGTGTTGAACGCGGAGGTGCCGTCCGTTCGGCACTAGGATCTCCGGTGATTTGGATCACGACGAGTACGACTCCTTCAACCCCATTCTCTTGAACGCTTCCGCTTAGCGATCTACAAGGGTATGTAGATGCACTCTCCTTCCCCTCGTTGCTGGTTTCTCCATAGATAGGTCTTGGTGACACGTAGGAAAATTTTGAATTTCTGCTACATTCCCCAACAGTGGCATCATGAGCTAGGTCTATGCACGAGTAGAACACAAGTTGTTGTGGGCGTTGATTTTGTTCAATATGCTTACCGTTACTAGTCCAATCTTGTTTCAACGGTATTGTGGGATGAAGCGGCCCGGGCCGACCTTACACGTACACTTACGTGAGACAGGTTCCACCGACTGACATGCACTTGTTGCATAAGGTGGCTAGCGGGTGCCAGTCTCTCCCACTTTAGTCGGTTCGGATTCGATGAAAAGGGTCCTTATGAAGGGTAAATAGCAATTGACATATCACGTTGTGGTTTTTGCGTAGGTAAGAAACGTTCTTGCTAGAAACCCATAACAGCCACGTAAAACATGCAAACAACAATTCGAGGACGTCTAACTTGTTTATGAAAGGTATGCTATGTGATGTGATATGGCCAAAAGAATGTGAAGAATGATATATGTGATGTATGAGATTGATCATGTTCTTGTAATAGGAATCACGACTTGCATGTCGATGAGTATGACAACCGGCAGGAGCCATAGGAGTTGTCTTAATTTATTGTATGACCTGCGTGTAAATGAACAACGCCATGTAATTAATTTACTTTATTGCTAAACCGTTAGACATAGTAGTAGAAGTAATAGTTGGTGAGACAACTTATTGGAGACACGAAGATGGAGATCATGATGATGGAGATCATGGTGTAATGCCGGTGACGATGATGATCATGGAGCCCCAAAGATGGAGATCAAAAGGAGCAAAATGATATTGGCCATATCATGTCACTATTTGATTGCATGTGATGTCTATCATGTTTATGCATCTTATTTGCTTAGAATGACAGTAGTAAATGAGATGATCCCTCATTAAAATTTCAAGAAAGTGTTCCCCCTAACTATGCACCGTTGCGAAAGTTCGTTGTTTCGAAGCACCACGTGATGATCGGGTGTGATAGATTCTAACATTCACAGACAACAGGTGTAAGACAGATTTACACACAAGAAACACTTAGGTTGACTTGATGAGCCTAGCATGTACAGACATGGCCTTGGAACACAAGAGACCGAAAGGTCGAGCATGAATCGTATGGTAGATACGATTAACATGAAGATGTTCACCGATGATGACTAGTCCGTCTCACGTGATGATTGGACACGGCCTAGTTGACTTGGATCATGTAATCACTTAGATGACTAAGAGGGATGTCTATCTGAGTGGGAGTTCATTAGATGAACTTAATTATCCTCAACATAGTCAAAAGCCCTTTGCAAATTATGTCGTAAGCTTGCACTTTAGTTCCACTGTTTAGATATGTTCCTAGAGAAAATATAGTTGAAAGTTGACAGTAGCGATTATGCGGACAGTAGAAAGCTTATGTCCTTAATGCACCTCTCAGTGTGCTGAACCCCAAACGTCGTCTGTGGATGTTGGGAACATCAGACATACACGTTTTGATGACTACATGATAGTTCAGTTAAAAGGTTTAGAGTTGAGGCACCAAAGACGTTTTTCGAAACGTCATGGAACATATGAGATGTTTCGAGGGCTGAAATTGGGATTTCAGGCTCGTGCCCACGTCAAGAGGTATAAAGACCTCCAACGATTTTCTTAGCCTGCAAACTAAGGGAGAAAAGCTCAATCGTTGAGCTTGTGCTCAGATTGTCTAAGTGCAACAATCACTTGAATCGAGTGGGAGTTGATCTTCCAGATGAGATAGTGATGTTTCTCCAAAGTCATTGCCACCAAGCTGCTAGAGCTTCGTGATGAACTATAACATATCAGGGATAGATATGATGATCCTTGAGGTATTCACGATGTTTGACACCGCGAAAGTAGAAATCAAGAAGGAGCATCAATTGTTCATGGTTGGTGAAACCACTAGTTTCAAGAAGGGCAAGGGCAAGAAGGGGCACTTCATGAAACGGCAAATCAGTTGCTGCTCCAGTGAAGAAACCCAAGGTTGAACCTAAACCCGAGACTAAGTGCTTCTGTAATAAGGGGAACAACCACTAGAGCAGAATTACCCTAGATACTTGATAGATAAGAAGGCTGGCAAGGTTGATAGAAGTATATTGGATATACATTATGTTAATGTGTACTTTAATAGTACTCCTAGTAGAACCATGGTATTAGATACCGGTTCGGTTGCTAAGTGTTAGTAACTCAAAATAAAAGCTACGGAATAAACGGAGACTACCTAAAGGTGAGCTGACGATATGTGTTGGAAGTGTTTCCAAGGTTGATGTGATCAAGCATCGCACGCTCCCTCTACCATCGAGATTGGTGTTAAAACTAAATAATTATTATTTGGTGTTTGCGTTGAGCATAGACATGATTGGATTATGTCTGTCGCAATATGGTTATTCATTTAAAGAGAATAATGGTTACTCTGTTTATTTGAATAATACCTTCAATGGTCTTGCACTTAAAAGGAATGGTTTATTGAATCTCGATCGTAGTGATACACATTTTCATGCCAAAAATATAAGATAGTAATAATAGTACCACTTACTTGTGGCACTACCATGTAAGTCATATTGGTGTAAAACGCATGAAGAAGCTCCATGTTGATGGATCTTTGGACTCACTCATTTTTGAAAAGTTTGAGACATGCAAACCATGTCTATTGGTGTATACGCATGAAGAAACTCCATGCAGATGGATCGTTTGGACTCACTTGATTTTGAATAACTTGAGATATGCAAATCATACCACATAGGCAAGATGACTGAAAAGCCTCGTTTTCAGTAAGATGGAACAAGATAGCAACTTGTTGGAAGTAACACACTTTGATGTGTGCAGTCCAATGAGTGCTGAGGCATGCAGTGAATATCGTTATGTTTTACCTCACAGATGATTTAAGTAGATACTATATATTTACTTGATGAAACAGAAGTCTGAATTATTGAATGGTTCAAGTAATTTTAGAGTGAAGTTGAAGGTCATTGTGACAAGAGGATAAAATGTCTATGATATGATCGTAGAGATGAGTATCTGAGCTACGAGCTTTGGCACACAATTAAGACATTGTGGAAATTGTTTCACAATTAATACCGCCCGGAACACCATAGTGTGATGGTGTGTCCGAACATCATAGTTGCACCCTATTGGATATGGTGCATACCATGATGTCTCTTATTGAATTACCACTATCGTTCATGGGTTAGGCATTAGAGACAACCGCACTCACTTTAATAGGGCACCACGTAATTCCGTTGAGACGACACCGTTTGAACTATGGTTTGGAGAAACCTAAGTTGTTTTTTCTTAAAAGTTTGGGGCTGCGACGCTTATGTGAAAAGTTTCATCGTGATAAGCTCGAACCCAAAACGGATAAATACATCTTCATAGGGTACCCAAAATGGTTGGGTATACCTCCTATCTCAGATCCGGAAGCAAAAGTAATTGTTTCTAGAAACGGGTCCTTTCTCGAGGAAAAGTTTGTCTCGAAAGAATTGAGTGGGAGGATGGTGGAGACTTGATGAGGTTATTGAACCGTCACTTCAACTAGTGTGTAGCAGGGCACAGGAAGTTGTTCCTGTGGCGCCTACACCAATTGAAGTAGAAGCTTATGATAGTGATCATGAAGTTTCGGATCAAGTCACTACCGTACCTCCTAGGGTGACAAGGATGCGTACTACTTCAGAGTGGTACGCAATCCTGTCTTAGAGGTCATGTTGCTAGACAACAATGAACCTACGAGCTATGGAGAAGCGATGGTGGGCCCGGATTCCGTCGAATGGCTCGAGGCCATAAAATCCGAGAAAGGATCCATGACTTTGGAAGAAATACTTGATGGTCGTAAGGCCATTGGGTACAGATGGATTTTAAAAGGAAGACAGACAATGATGGTAAGAATCACCATTAAGAAAGCTCGACTTGTCGTTAAGATGTTTTCCGACAAGTTCAAGGAGTTGACTACGGTGAGGCTTTCTCACTCGTAGTGATGCTAAGAGTCTGTTGGAATTGAATTAGAAGTTACTGCATTATTTCTGAAATCTTGCAAATAGAATGTCAAATAACCATTGTTTCCTCTACAGTTTTCTTGAGGAAAGGTTGTATGTGATACAACCAGAAGGTTTTGACAATCCTGAAGAACGCTAACAAATATGCAAAACTCCAGCAATCCTTCTAAGGACTGGAGTAAGCATCTCGGAGTTGGAATGTACGCTTTGATGAGATAATCAAAGATTTTGGGTTTATACAAAAGTTTATGAGAAACTTGTATTTCCAAAGAAGTGAGTGGGAGCATTATACAATTTCTGATGAGTATATGTTGTTGACATATTGTTGATCAGAAATGATGTAGAATTTCTAGAAAGCATATAGGGTTATTTGAAAAGTGTTTTTCAATGGAAAACCTGGATTAGGCTACTTGAACATTGAGCATCAAGATCTATAAGGATAGATCAAAATGCTTAATAATACTTTCAAATGAGCACATACCTTGACATGATCTTGAAGGTGTTCAAGATGTATCAGTCAAACAAGGAGTTCTTGCCTGAGTTGTAAGGTATGAAGTTAAGACTTAAAGCTCGACCACGACATAAAAGAGAGAGAAAGGACGAAGGTCGTCCCCTATGCTTTAGACGTAGGCTCTATAGTATGCTATGCTGTGTACCGCACCAGAAGTGTGCCTTGCCATGAGTCAGTCAAGGGGTACAAGAATGATCCGGGAACGGATCATTGGACAATGGTCAAAATTATCCTTACAGGGATAAGGAAATGTTTCTTGATTATGGAGGTGATAAAGAGTTCAGCGTAAAGGGTTACGTCGATGCAAGCTTTAACACCTATCCGAATGACTCTGAGTAGCAAACCGGATACGTATAGTGGAGCAACCATTTGGAATAGCTTCAAGTGGAGCGTGGAAGCAGCATTTACAATATGACATAGAGAATTCCGGAGTACATACGGATCTGAATAATGCAGACCCGTTGACTAAAACTTCTCTCACAAGGAAAACATGATCAAACCCCAGAACTCATTGAGTCTTAATCACATGGCGATGTGAACTAGTTTAGTGACACTAGTAAACTCTTTGGATGTTGGTCACATGGCGATGTGACCTATCAGTGTTAATCACATAGCGATGTGAACTAGATTATTGACTCTAGTGCAAGTGGGAGACTGTTGGAAATATGCCCTAGAGGCAATAATAAATAGGTTATTATTATTATATTTCCTTGTTCATGATAATCGTTTATTATCCATGCTATAATTGTATTGATAGGAAACTCAGATACATGTGTGGGTACATAGACAACACCACGTCCCTAGTAAGCCTCTAATTGACTAGCTCGTTGATCAATAGATGGTTACGGTTTCCTGACCATGGACATTGGATGTCGTTGATAACGGGATCACATCATTAGGATAATGATGTGATGGACAAGACCCAATCCTAAGCCTAGCACAAAGATCGTAGTTCGTATGCTAAAGCTTTTCTAATGTCAAGTATCATTTCCTTAGACCATGAGATTGTGCAACTCCTGGATACCGTAGGAATGCTTTGGGTGTACCAAACGTCACAACGTAACTGGGTGGCTATAAAGGTGCACTACAGGTATCTCCGAAAGTGTCTGTTGGGTTGGCACGAATCGAGACTGGGATTTGTCACTCCGTGTAAACGGAGAGGTATCTCTAGGCCCACTCGGTAGGACATCATCATAATGTGCACAATGTGACCAAGGGGTTGATCACGGGATGATGTGTTACGGAACGAGTAAAGAGACTTGCCGGTAATGAGATTGAACAAGGTATCGGCATACCAACGATCGAATCTCGGGCAAGTACAGTACCGCTAGACAAAGGGAATTGTATACGGGATCGATTGAGTCCTTGACATCGTGGTTCATCTGATGAGATCATCGTGGAACATGTGGGAGCCAACATGGGTATCCAGATCCCGCTGTTGGTTATTGACCGGAGAACGTCTCGGTCATGTCTGCATGATTCCTGAACCCGTAGGGTCTACACACTTAAGGTTCGATGACGCTAGGGTTATAAAGGAAGTTTGTATGTGGTTACCAAATGTTGTTCGGAGTCCCAGATGAGATCCCGGACGTCACGAGGAGTTCTGGAATGGTCCGGAGGTAAAGATTTATATATGGGAAGTACTATTTTGGTCACCGGAAAAGTTTCGGGTTTTATCGGTAACGTACCAGGACCACCCGGAGGGTCCTGGGGGTCCACCAAGTGGGGCCACCATCCCCGGAGGGCTGCATGGGCCAAGTGTGGGAGGGGACCAGCCCCAGGTGGGCTGGTGCGCCCCCCCACAAGGCCCAAGGCGCAGGGAAGAGTGGGAAGGGGGTAAACCCTGGGGCAGATGGGCCCTAAGGCCCACCCAGGTGCGCCTCCCCTCTCTTCCCCTCTGGCCGCCACCCAGATGGGATCTGGGGGCTGTCGCCACCCTTGGGGAGGGAACCCTAGAGGGGGCGCAGCCCCTCCCCTTCCCTTATAAATAGTTGAGGTCTAGGGGCTGCCCAACACATGAGTTTCTCTCCCTCTTGGCGCAGCCCTACCTCTCTCCCTCCTCCTCTCCCGCGGTGCTTGGCGAAGCCCTGCAGGATTGACACGCTCCTCCATCACCACCACGCCGTTGTGCTGCTGCTGGACGGAGTCTTCCTCAACCTCTCCCTCTCTCCTTGCTAGATCAAGGCATGGGAGACGTCACTGGGCTGTACGTGTGTTGAACGCGGAGGTGCCGTCCCTTCGGCACTAGGATCTCCGGTGATTTGGATCACGATGAGTACGACTCCTTCAACCCCGTTCTCTTGAACGCTTCCGCTTAGCGATCTACAAGGGTATGTAGATGCACTCTCCTTCCCCTCGTTGCTGGTTTCTTCATAGATAGATCTTGGTGACACGTAGGAAAATTTTGAATTTCTGCTACGTTCCCCAACAAAACCTTCATTAGCTTAGTGAGAAAGGATAGGAAGACATCATATTACTCTAACTGTAGCATCAAATTCATGATGGACAATACGCAAAACATTGACTCATTGAACCAATGGTAATAAATTAACACGCAAAAGAATAGCACTATTATGTTATGACACAAATAATATTCCCTCCCTGCTCCACCACATGATTCACCTCCATAGACAAACATGAACACGTACATGATTCAGCATAGGGTCCTACTAAAGCTTTTTTTAACTCCGATAGGAAAATTAGGCAGCAATAAATTACTGGTACTTAAGTACTCCTAATTAATTAAGTGAGACAACAGAAGTGGAAGGGATCCCTGGAGGATCGTCTCACATGTAAGGTAGTCGTTGCAGGAGCCCTTGAATGGCCTCGACTGAGCCCTCTGGCTTCAGCAAGATCGCCTTGGCACTGTTTATTATTCTTCTTCTTACTCTTCATGCTCTGTTTCTCTTTCTTGACACCAGTTGGTGAAACCAAGTATATGATTGGCCTTCTATTTCAGAATTGGTTTTGTTAGTGAGGGAGTACAAGTGTACTAGTAAAAAATAGCATTATTTTCTCATGGCAGTCGGAAAATAGAGATGAACACATGCATTAAATATCATTCTTACCTAAAGGAAGGTTATGGCGCCAATATGGATGATGAGGATTGGAACACAGATCTCCCTTTCTGAAGTTCCACCGAAATGAACCAACTGTTCCATTCTGACATTCCAATTAAACAACACAAAAGTCACTTCTTTCAAGAAGAGTTTTGTGCAGTGTACCAAAAGGTCACAACAGCAACCGGGTGAATTCGATATGCCTCTTTGCACAAAAAGCTACAGAGGAAACTGTCAGAGTGTCAAACAATTACACGCAAAAACATTTGGCTAAACTTGTCATGGCTTATAACAGTGGCATGGCTTCATTTTTACCAGGGACATTAGATTAAGAACAACTAAATATTTGGTATAAGTGCACGAGACAGTGGGTGCACCAGCAGTCTAGCACCATGTACGTAAATAGGGGCATAAAGTGGTGATTCATAGTTTGTTGCCACGAGAAACAAACATCCAAGAAACATATATGGGTTGGTCCCATTTTTGTTCACTCTAGCCACCTACTCCTATGTGTGGATAGCAAATCTAGTCCTGTTCATACCACTGTGTACAATGTTACCCCTATATTTCCCTTTTCAACCAAGAGATCGGTTGGATGACCAGTCTATACTACTTTCACCCTCTTTCCTTCCTGTTTGTACCAAGTCTGATGTACATACTAAATTCCCCCACCCCCACTTTATTTCTTGTTTGAACCAAGTACTCCCTCCGTCCGGAATTACTTGTCATCAAAATGGATGTGTCTAGAACTATAATACATCTAGATACATCCATTTCAATTGTAAGTATTTACGGACAAAGGGAGTACAAGATTCGACTCCATCAAGTAGCTTTACCTCTAACAATAGAAGAAGAAAAATAGGTGACGTTGGACCATCCGATCGAGAGGGGCTGAGAGGTAGAAAATGATGCATATGCATATGCAGCGATGCATATGCAACGAACAAATACCTGAAGGGACCGGATCTGCCCACAGGCAACGACGAAGGGACCGGAGGACCTCCCACGCCGGCGCTCGGACAGAGATAACGGTGCGGCCGGCATTGGGTCTCCTCCCTCATTGTCGACGACGGCCTAAACGCTGGACCTCCTCCCCTTCACCGGCGGAGGGGGATACGTCCGGATATGTAACCAGCGGCGAGGATAGAAAGACAGTCTTTTTGAAGGGAGAAATACTGTGTTACCACCCCTATCTTGTTTAGATCTGGAGAGGATGAGAGTGTGTGAATAGAGCAACCCTAGCAAGCAAGCGCAGAGGCTCCGGCCTATATATACGTAGTGGGGTAGTTTCCTTTTTCACTCCATCAAAACAATCGTTTAAAATTGTGTACTATGTGCCAGGTTGCGGTTTTTTTAGTTGTTGATTGTTTTTTGAGATAGCTACCTGCTTGTTCCAAGTGGTGTTACTGTGTGCCAGGTCGCACTTTGTATCATTCAAGTCTGGTACAAGTCCCTCCATTAAATGAACAACCACCCCCTCATAAAAATTGTGAACAAGCCCACGACTAAAATTAGCGGAAACATGGGTTACCCCAACATGCATTATTATTTATATTTTCTACTCCCTCCGTTCCTAAATATGAGTCTTTTTAATTAGCCACACCTAAGACAAGAAGTTTTTTATTAGAAGTGAACCCCACATGTCATAGACACAAAAATTGTGGCAAGATTCCCTTAGGGAAGCCAAAGTGTGTCTAACAATTTGAGAAACTCAAGTTAGGCAAGTGTGGCAAGTGTGGGAAAAATAATGTGGCAACATAAGACAAACATAGTCACAATCCAAACAGCCCCGTAATTTTTTGTGACATGCATGAAAATTTGGTTAGTTAAATTTATAGTCAAAATTTGGCAAGGTGCATCAAATCAACACATGCACGTATCAAAAGTAAAGTCACGGCATGCAACAAGTGACTACTCCCTATGTTCCAAAATAGATGACTCAACTTTGTACTAAAGTTAGTACAAAGTTGAGTCATCTATTTTGGAACGGAGGGAGTACATACGATGCAGAATATGTCTACATACATCCGTATGTTGTAGTCCATTTGAAATGTGTAAAAAGACTTATATCGAGTGCAGTGCTTTGATGTGTCGCGTCAACTCGTACAAGACCGAGAAGTTTGATTACTACAACGCCTTCTCCCTCGCGGACTGAGCTCCGGTGCCTTAACTGCACCTGCCTTTGGCTGCATGACAGGTGGGCCAACCACCTGTTGGGCCCACCTGCCATAGACGCAAAGGAAGGAGCAGTAAGTCAATGAAGTTGTGTCCCTCCCTCGCGCATGAGCGTGGTGGCTGGCATGACTAGTAGAATCTTTCGCTACACGCTGTCCCTCCCGCACGAGGAGGACGGACATCCAGTAGTGGATTTGATACTGTATAAGTAGGAGTAACATCATTGTTTGTCTTCTCGAAGAGGTGAAGAGCCCAGCACAACCCGAACGTGGGAGTTGCGAATGCTCGCGTGGTGCGGTGCCTTGGAGCATGCGTATAGTAGCTAGGCTCTTGCATGAGACAAAATTGCTATTTGAGCCCACTATTGTAGTAGTACTAGTACTTGCTACTCCCTCCGTCTAGGTGAGTAAGTCATTGAATATGTAGCTAAGCTTCCCTCATTGAATTGTTTAACAATTAAACTCCATCATCCATTTTTTGATAGTCATTCTACATAGGTCTACGCGCTTAGCACTATTTCCTCCTGGGGTCACCAATGTTTATTTGCTAATTAATAGCATTGCATGCAATGAACTAGCCACTTCATGTCGTGTTTGGTAGTCTCAAGTCATTAAAAGCATGCACACCTCTCATCTCTTAGTGGTTGATATGTCAAGAAACAAGAAACAAGGTAGAAGTTAATGCACCGCGCCTAAGTGTTTTGGGATTATTTGGTTTTCGAAAGATGACTTAGACACCTAGACGGAGGGAGTAGTATAGCCCTGTAAACCGGAAAGGAGTATTTGCCTTTCTAGAGATTTCAACAAGTGACTAGACTACATCGCGTGCAGTACTCCCTCCCTTCCGGTTTATAGGGCTCAAATCTCAAATCTCATGAACCAAGGCATTTTGCGATTGGAGGAATGTATCTCTTACTTTACAAAACTACCCTAATTAAACTCATGCATTAATTATGTAGTTCTCTCGTTTTCCTCTCCACCTTGGTCGCGGTGCACAATATTGAGCACTCCTATATGACTAGCTGCTCTATCTACATGCGGGATATCTAAGCATCCGGGACCGTGTGCCATCCAGCAAATCACAACGACGTGCTACAGTCGAGACTCACCTATCACCCCGTTGTGGCCATCATGACCCGTCATATCACAAAACCCACACCTTTACCAGCAGTGGTAAAGTGGCCTCGAAGTTGGACTGGACGAAGCAACCATCATTTCACTGGAACGCTCATTGAAGCCCTTTCTCCTCTTTCTTGAAGAAAACCTCCATCCAGGCTACTCACTTTTGCCATTTTTCTTTTGTACCAACGAAGGAAAATCTTCTTTTTGCGAAGCACCGACAGATTCTCACAGCCTATTCTTTTCCCATTTTCATTGCGATTGTGGTTTCCTTTCGATTGCTTTTTTGTTTGTCAGTTCATTGATGGATCCTGGAGCACTAGGCAAAGAGTTGCCGGCGGACAACCCACTAGAGACAGCGATCTCCAGGAAGCGAGCACCGACCAACGAGTTGACCATGTTGGCGGGCCAACCCATGGAGATGAAGAACTCCAAGAAACAAGCACTGGCCAAAGAGTTGACGACGTTGGCGGATGAACTCCTCAAAGAAAGTTGGAAGAACAGCAAGGGCCCCACCGTGCCTACCCCAGAAACTGTGATGGCCACGTATGCGAGGCTCAAGGCCGAGTTTGAGGAGATATTCGCTGTTGAGAAGTAGTATTCCCATGGCAAGGTGATGGCCCCCATAAAGGATGAGGAGATGGCCCCCGGAGGGATGAGATCCCCCGGTGAGCTGCACAAGGTAAAAACAATGGCTTATTACCATAGTTGTGGTTTTTGATTATTTGCAATGTGCTTGCTAATATGTTAGGGTTGTGCAGGTGCCGGTGGACGTCCTTGGTGATTCCGATGTCGCGGCCGGTCCTGTGGACAACGCCCCAGAGATCATTTTTGATGTCGTGGTCCGTCCTGTTGGCATTGCCCCGGAGATCGATTCTGATGCCGCTTTCCATCCTGTGGGCATCGTCCCAAAGATCGATTCCGATGTCACGGTCAGTCCTGTCGACATCGCCCCAGAGATCGATTCCCATGCCGCTGTCCGTGCTGTGGTCATTACCCGAGAGATCGATGACAAGAAATAGTTCGTCGTGCTAATCCTTCAGGGTAGTTTGCATTGCCCTGTGTTTAGTTACCAGAACGATGCGTGTTATCAAACCATCTTAGGGCTAGTGCACTCTCTTGTGTGGGCGGTACTTGCTACTTTTGTTTGATAGTGAATCATGCGAACCCTCTCCGAGTTATGGAAACAGATGTATCCTCACCAGCTTTTGATGTAATATATGGCATGCTTAGATGTAAGTTTGAACTGTTTATCATATCAGCAGGGCTTGTTTGATGATTCTTGGTGTTAGTAGGCTAGCTACTGTGCGAGATATAGTACTTGCAAAACACTCACCTAAGAGAATTGTTGGGGCTGATGAGCTCGTGGTACGCTTATACTTATCCGTCGTCGACCGACCAATAGCCCAAGCTCCTAAAATGGTAGGCTTAGCGATCGGTCAGACAATAGTCGACACGGATGCATTCATGCCTCATTTGGTTCATAGGGTAGGAAAATCGTAGCAAAAGTACAGAGACGTACAACACAAAATCATAGAAGTGCAGAGATGTACTCCCTCTGTTCCAAAATAGATGACCTAGGCGGGCTAGTTTGGCCTAGTGGGTTTCAGTGATATGATGTGGTACAGTGCCGTCTGATACGTCTCCAACATATCTATAATTTTTGATTGTTCCATGCTATTATATTAGCCCTTTTGGATGTTTATGGGCTTTATTTTACACATTTATATCATTTTTTGGGAATAACCTACTAACCGAGGCCCAGCCCGTATTGCTGTTTTTTGCCTATTTCAGTATTTGGAAGAAAAGGAATATCAAACGGAGTCCAAACGGAATGAAACCTTTGGGAGCGTCATTTTTGGAACGAACGTGATCCAAAGGACTTGGAGTGCAAGTCAAGAAGTAATCGAGGCAGCTAGGAGATAGGAGGGCGCGACCCTGTCTCCTCGGCCCCTCGGGAGGCCACCGATGTACTTCTTCCTCCTATATATACCCACGTACCCTGAAAACATTCAAAGAGCCACCGAAACATAATTTCCATCGCCGTAACCTTCTGTATCTGCGAGATCCCATCTTGGAGCCTTCACCGGTGAATCGACCATGGAGGGCTTCTACATCAACACCATAGCCCCTCTGATGAGTTGTGAGTAGTTTACCACAGACCTTCGGGTCCATAGTTATTCGCTAGTTGGCTTCTTCTCTCTTTTTGGATCTCAATACCATGTTCTCCCCCTCTCTTGTGGAGATCTATTTGATGTAACTCTTTTTGCGGTGTGTTTATCGAGATCCGATGAATTGTGTGTTTATGATCAAGTTTATCTATGAGAAATATTTGAATCTCCTCTGGATTATTTTATGTATGATTGAGTTATCTTTGCAAGTCTCTTCGAATTATCAGTTTGGTTTGGCCTACTAGATTGATCTTTCTTGCCATGGGAGAAGTGCTTAGCTTTGGGTTCAATCTTGCGGTGTCCTTTCCCAGTGACAACAGGGGCAGCAAAGCACATATTGTATTGTTGCCATCGAGGATAAAAATATGGGGTTTATATCATATTGCATGAGTTTATCCATCTACATCATGTCATCTTTCTTAATGCCTTACTCTGTTCTTATGAACTTAATACTCTAGATGCATGCTGGATAGCGGTCGATGTGTGGAGTAATAGTAGTAGATGCAGGCAGGAGTCGGTCTACTTGTCACGGACGTGATGCCTATATACATGATCATGCCTAGATAATCTCGTAATTATTCACTTTTCTATCAATTGCTTGACAGTAATTTGTTCACCCACCGTACTACTTATGCTATCTTGAGAGAAGCCACTAGTGAAACCTATGGCCCCCGGGTCTATCTTTTATCATATAAGCTTTCAATCTACTTTTATTTGCATCTTTACTTTTCCAATCTATATTATAAAATACCAAAAATATATTTATCTTATCATACTATCTCTATCAGATCTCACTTTCGCAAGTGGCCGTGAAGGGATTGACAACCCCTTTTATTGTTTTGGTTGCGAGTTCTTTGTTTGTTTGTGTAGGTGCGTGGGTCTTCTGAGGAGCCTCCTACTGGATTGATACCTTGGTTCTCAAAAACTGAGGGAAATACTTACGCTACTATTGTTGCATCACCATTTCCTATTCAAGGAAAACCAACACAAGCTCAAGACGTAGCAAGAAGGATTGCTGGCGCCGTTGCCGGGGAGGTCTTCGCTCAAGTCAAGACATACCAAGTACCCATGACAAACTCATCTCCCTCGCATTTACATTATTTGCCATTTGCCTCCTCTTTTCCTCTCCTCCACTTCACCCTTGCCGTTTTATTTGCCCTCTCTTTCCCAATCTTCTTCTCCTCTCTTTTTCGCTTGCCCTTTTCTGTTTGCTTGTGTGTTGGATTACTTGTTGCCATGGCGCAAGATAATACCAAATTGTGTGATTTCTCCAATACCAATAATAATGATTTCCTTAGTACTCCGATTGCTCCTCTTAATGATTTTGAGTCTTGTGAAATCAATACTGCTTTGCTGAATCTTGTTATGAAAGATCAATTCGCCGACCTTTCTAGTGAAGATGGCGCTACTCATCTAAACAACTTTGTTGATTTGTGTGATATGCAAAAGAAGAAAGATACGGATAATGATATTGTTAAATTGAAGTTATTTCCATTTTCACTTAGAGATCATGCTAAAGTTTGGTTTTCGTCTTTGCCTAAAAATAGTATTGATTCTTGGAACAGGTGCAAAGATGCTTTTATCTCTAAATATTTTCCTCCCGTTAAGATTATCACTCTTAGGAATGATATTATGAATTTTAAACAACTTGATCATGAGCATGTTGCCCAATCTTGGGAAAGAATGAAATTGATGATTCACAATTGCCCTACTCATGGTTTGAATTTATGGATGATCATACAAAAATTTTATGCCGGTTTGAACTTTTCTTCTAGAAATCTTTTAGATTCGGCTGCGGGAGGCACGTTTATGGAAATCACTTTAGGAGATGCCACGAAACTTCTTGATAATATTATGGCTAATTATTCTCAATGGCACACCGAAAGATCTTCTAGTAAAAAGGTGCATGCTATAGAAGAAATTAATGTTTTGAGTGGAAAGATGGATGAACTTATGAAGTTGTTTGCTACTAAAAATATTCCTCTTGATCCCAATGATATGCCTTTGTCTACTTTGATTGAGAATAATAATGAATCTATGGATGTGAATTTTGTTGGAAGGAATAGTTTCGGAAACAATGCTTATAGAGGAAACTTTAATCCTAGACCGTTCCCTAGTAATTCCTCTAATAATTATGGAAATTCCTACAATAATTCTTATGGTAATTTTAATAAGATGCCCTCTGATTTTGAGAATAGTGTGAAAGAATTTATGGTGTCTCAAAAGAATTTTAATGCTTTTCTTGAAGAAAAATTGCTCAACGTTGATGATTTGGCTAGGAACATTGATAGACTTTCGCTTGATATTGATTCTCTTAAACTTAGATCTACTCCTCCCAAGCATGATATCAATGAGTCCCTCAAAGCAATGAGAATTTCCATTGATGATTGCAAGGAAAGAACCGCTAGATTGTGTGCTAAGAAAGATTGCTTTGTAAAGGCGTGTTCTTCTAGTTTCAATGAAAATAATGATGAAGATCTTAAAGTTATTGATGTGTCTCCTATTAGATTTTTGTTTTGCAATATGAATCTTAATAATAATGGGACTGGAGATGAGTCAACTTTAGTGAGAAGGCGTCCCAATAATTCAGAGTTTTTAGATCTTGATGCTAAATTTGGTCATGACTTCAAATACCATTGAACCCACTTTCTCGGATTTCAAGGAATTTGATTATGATAATTGTTATTTAGAAAGTTGTATTTCCTTGTTGCAATCCATTGTTAATTCCCCTGACGCTTATAGTCAAAATAAAGCCTTTACCAAACATATCGTTGATGCCTTGATGCAATCTAATGATGAAAAACATAATTTGGAAGTTTCTATACCTAGAAAACTTAATGATGAGTGGGAACCTATTATAAAGATTAAAATTAAAGATCATGAGTGTTTTTCTTTGTGTGATTTGGGTGCTAGTGTTTCCACGATTCCAAAAACTTTATGTGATATTCTAGGTTTCCATGATCTTGATGATTGCTTCTTAAATATGCACCTTGCAGACTCCACCATTATAAAGCCAATGGGAAGGATCAATGATGTTTTCATTGTTTCAAATAGAAATTTTGTGCCGGTAGATTTTATCATTCTTGATATAGATTGCAATCTTTCTTGCCCTATTATACTTGGTAGACCTTTCCTTAGAACGATTGGCGCAATTATTGATATGAAGGAAGGGAATATTAGATTGCAATTTCCATTAAGGAAAGGAATTGAGAACTTTCCAAGAAAGAAAATTAAATTACCTTATGAGTCTATCATGCGAGGTACTTATGAATCGAGTGCCAAAGATGGCACTACTTAAATCTATCTTCGCTTTTATGCCTAGCTAGGGGCGTCAAAAGATAGCGCTAGTTGGCAGGCAACCCAATTTTTTTTTGCTTTTTGTTTTTGTTCCTGTTTAGTAATAAATTTTGCATCTACCTTCTGTTTAGATGTGTTTTCTTGTTTTAATTAGTATTTGTGCCAAGTAGAACCTATAGGATAACCTATGATGATAGTTAATTTGATTCTGCTGAAAAACAGACACTTTGCGCTGACGAGAAACAATTCAATAAATCACAGAAACATGATTTTGCATTGATTCCTTTTGCTGCTGATCAATAAACAAATTTTACAGGAACTTCTATTTTGGTAGTATTTTTAGAGTTCCAGAAGTTTGTGTTAGTTACAGATTGTTACAGACTGTTCTGTTTTTGACAGATTCTGCCTTTCGTGTGTTCCTTGCTTATTTTGATGCATCTATGGCTAGTATTAAGTGGTATGAACCATAGAGAACTTGGAATACAGTAGGTTTAACACCAATATAAATAAAGAATGAGTTCATTACAGTACCTTATGTGGTGGTTTTGGTTTCTTTCACGAACGGAGCTTATGAGATTTCCTGTTGAGTTTTGTGTTGTGAAGTTTTCAAGTTTTGGGTAAAGATTTGATGGACTATGGAATAAGGAGTGGCAAAAGCCTAAGCTTGGGGATGCCCATGGCACCCCAAGATATTCAAGAATATCCAAAAGCCTAAGCTTGGGGATTCCCCCGGAAGGCATCCCCTCTTTCCTCTTTGTTCATTGGTAACTTTACTTGGAGCTATATTTTTATTCGCCACATGATATGTGTTTTGCTTGGAGCATCGTGTATAATATTAGCCTTTCATTTTTAGTTTCACAAAATAATACTTGCTGTACATACCTTTTGGGAGAAGCCCACCTGATTGAAATTTGTTAGAATACTCTATGTGCTTCACTTATATCTTTTGAGCTAGACAATTTTTGCTCTAGTGCTTCACTTATATCTTTTAGAGCACGGCGGTGGCTTAATTTTGTAGAAATTGCTAGTCTCTCATGCTTAACTTATATTATTTTTAGAGTCTCTTAGAAAAGCATGGTATTTGCTATGGTTATAAAATTGGTTCTAGAATGGTAGGCATCCAAGTTGGGTATAATAAAAACTATCATAGAAAGTGAATTGGATGCTATGATCAATTTGATACTTGATAATTGTTTTGAGATATGGAGGTAGTGATATTAAAGTCATGCTAGTTGGGTGATTATGAATTTAAAGAATGCTTATGTTGAAGTTAGCAAGTCCCGTAGCATGCACATATGGTTAAAGTTGTGTAACAAATTTGAAACATGAAGTGTCCTTGGATTGTGCATCCTTATGAGTGGCGGTCGGGGGCGAGAGATGGTCTTTTCCTACCAATCTATCACTCTAGGAGTATGCGCGTAGTGCTTGGTTTTTGATGACGTCTAAATTTTTGCAATAAGTATATGAGTTCTTTTGACTAATGTTGAGTCCATGGATTATACTCACATTTACCTTTCCATCATTGCTAGCCTCTTCAGTACCGTGCATTGCCCTTTCTCACCTTGAGAGTTGGTGCAAACTTCGCCAGTGCATCCAAACCCTGTGATATGATACACTCTATCACACATAAACCTCCTTATGTCTTTCCTCAAAACAGCCACCATACCTACCTATTATGGCATTTCCATAGCCATTCCAAGATATATTGCCATGCAACTTTCCACCATTCCGTTTATCATCATGACACGCATTACTTTTGTCATATTGCCATTGCATGATCATGTAGTTGACATCGTATTTGTGGCAAAGCCACCATGCATAATTTTTCATACATGTCACTCTTGATTCATTGCACCATCCCGGTACACCACCGGAGGCATTCATATAGAGTCATATCTTCTTCAAGTTTTGAGTTGTAATTCATGTGTTGTAATCAATAAAACTGTGATGATCATCATTATTAGAGCATTGTCCCCAGAAAAAAAGACCAAAAGAAAAAAAGGACAAAAGAAAAAAATGCCAAAGAAAAAAAGAAAAAAAAGAAAGGCCAAAAAGAAAAAAAAGAAAGGCCAAAAGAAAAAGAAAAAAAATAAGAAAATAAAAAAGGGGCAATGTTTGTATCTCTTTTTCCACATTTGTGTTTCAAAGTAGCATCGTGTTCTTCACATAGTGAGTCTCATATTTTGTGCTTCAAAGTAGCACCATGTTCTTCATATAGTGAGTCTCATATGTTGTCACTTTCATATACTAGTGGGGATTTTTCATTATAGGACTTGGCTTGTATATTCCTATGATGGGCTTCCTCAAATGCCCTAGGTCTTCGTGAGCAAGCAAGTTGGATGCATACCCACTAGTTTTCTTTTGTTGAGCTTTCATTCATTTATAGCTCTAGTGCATCCGTTGCATGGCAATCGTTACTCCTCATGTTGACATCAATTGATGGGCATCTCCATAGCCTGTTGATTATCCTCGTCAATGTGAGACATTCCCTTTTTTTATCTTCTCCACACAATCCCCATCATCATATTCTATTCCACCCATAGTGCTATATCCATGGCTCACTCTCATGTATTGCGTGAAAGTTGAAAAAGTTTGAGATTATTTAAGTACGAAACAATTGCTTGGCTTGTCATCGGGGGTGTAGAATTTGGGAACATTTTTGTGTGACGAAAATGAAGCATGGCCTAACTATATGATTTTGTAGGGATGAACTTTCTTTAGCCATGTTATTTTGAGAAGACATGATTGCTTTTATTAGTATGCTTGAAGTATTACTCTTTCTTATGTCAATATGAACTTTTATTTTGAATCATTTGTATCTAAACATTCATGCCACAATAAAGAAAATTACATTGAGAATTATGCTAGGTACCATTCCACATCAAAAATTCTGTTTTTATCATTTACCTACTCGAGGACGAGCAGGAATTAAGCTTGGGGATGCTTGATACATCTCCAACGTATCTATAATTTTTGATTGTTCCATGCTATTATATTACCCCTTTTGGTTGTTTATGAGCTTTATTTTACACATTTATATCATTTTTTGGGACTAACCTACTAACCGGAGGCCCAACCCATATTGCTGTTTTTTTTTGCCTATTTCAGTATTTCGAAGAAAAGGAATATCAAACGGAGTCCAAACGGAATGAAACCTTCGGGAGCGTGATCTTTGGAACCAACATGATCTAGAGGACTTGGAGTGCAAGTCAAGAAGCAATCGAGGCGGCCAGGAGATAGGAGGGCGCGCCCAACCCTACAAGCGCGCCCTTTTCTCCTAGGCCCCTCAGGCGGCCACCGACGTACTTATTCCTCCTATATATACCCACGTACCCCGAAAACATCCTGAGAGCCACCGAAACACAATTTCCACCGCCGTAACCTTCTGTATCCGCGAGATCCCATCTTGGAGCCTTCGGCGGCGCTCCGTCGGAGGGGGAATCGACCACAGAGGGCTTCTACATCAACATCGTCGCCCGTTCGATGAGTTGTGAGTAGTTTAGCACAGACCTTCGGGTCCATAGTTATTAGCTAGTTGGCTTCTTCTCTCTTTTTGGATCTCAATACCATGTTCTCCCCCTCTCTTGTGGAGATCTATTTGATGTAACTCTTTTTGCGGTGTGTTTGTCGAGATCAGATGAATTGTGGGTTTATGATCAAGTTTATCTATGAGAAATATTTGAATCTCCTCTGAATTCTTTTATGTATGATTGAGTTATCTTTGCAAGTCTCTTCGAATTATCAGTTTGGTTTGGCCTACTAGATTGATCTTTCTTCCCATGGGAGAAGTGCTTAGCTTTGGGTTCAATCTTGTGGTGTCCTTTCCCAGTGACAACAGGGGCAGCAAGGCACATGTTGTATTGTTGCCATCGAGGATAAAAAGGTGTGGTTTATATCATATTGCATGAGTTTATTCCTCTACATCATGTCATCTTTCTTAGTGCGTTACTCTGTTCTTATGAACTTAATACTCTAGATGCATGCTGGATAGCGGTCGATGTGTGGAGTAACAGTAGTAGATGCAGGCGGGAGTCGGTCTACTTGTCACGGACGTGATGCCTATATACATGATCATGCCTAGATAATCTCATAATTATTCGCTTTTCTATCAATTGCTTGACAGTAATTTGTTCACCCACTTTAATACTTATGCTATCTTGAGAGAAGCCACTAGTGAAACCTATGGCCCCTGGGTCTATCTTTTATCATATAAGCTTTCAATCTACTTTTATTTGCATCTTTACTTTTCCAATATATATTATAAAATACCAAAAATATATTTATCTTATCTTACTATCTCTATCAGATCTCACTTTCGCAAGTGGCCGTGAATGGATTGACAACCCCTTTATTGCGTTGGTTGCGAGTTCTTTGTTTGTTTGTGTAGGTGCGTGGGACTTCTGAGGAGCCTCCTACTGAGTTGATACCTTGGTTCTCAAAAACTGAGGGGAAATACTTACGCTACTATTGCTGCATCACCCTTTCCTCATCAAGGGAAACCAACCCAAGCTCAAGACGTAGCACCGTCCAGTCTTCGCATGTGTTAGCGGTATTGTGGGTACGGTAAGTTTTCTTGAAGAAGCGGAATTCAACGAAGTCATGAGGGTTCCTTCGTCCGAACAACTTACAATGGGAATGGTTGGGCCTGCGATACGACCGGGGTAGGCTTGGATAATTTTGCGCTTGGCAGGTGGACCAGGATGGTCGACGTCCCACAGGTTGGCGAATGAAAGTATTTGTAACTGCATCTAGTGCCACCCCTAGTTTGGTTTTGGAGTATTGACGACAAATGTGGTTGAGGGACTAATGTGTTTGTGAGAATTGCAGTATAACACAGGTAGTAGTCCCTCCTTGATTCGGTTTACCTACCGGAGATGACCCCTAAAAATGTATGAAGACATTGAAGATAATGGTGGTACGTGAAGACATTCACACTAAAGACTATGAAATGAGAAGACATTGAGTGAAGACTATGGAGCACGAAGACATTGTAGTTTCGCTGTCTCTTTTCTTCTTTGTTGAGTCATAGGAACCACCACACTGTCAAGTGGGGTCCAAGTGAACAAAGTCAGAGTGACTGAAGTGATCCTCAATCAAAATCCTATGTCTTCGAGCGAAGACAATGAGAGAAAATCTTATCTAGAGTCGGATAAGTCAGCTTTACTTGTAGCCCAAGTCAAGCTGTCGCATGTGTTTGAAATCTGACCATTATGACACGTGTCAGTTCCTTAGTGACCCAGGGTCATTTCAGACAAATCAGGTCAGGTGGCCTAGTGGCTATAAATAGCCCCCCCCCCTACACCATAAATTGGTGCCTGCTCAGAATTAGATACGGCTTTTGTCATTTGAGAGCAACCCACCTCCGAAGCCTTTGAGAGAGAGAATCCTTGCAAGGACAAAGCCCAAACCACCCAGAGCCCAGAGAGTGTTTGGCATCAATGAAGTCTTTCTTTCCGCGTGATCTGAAGACTTGTTACACTTGAGGACTGTGAATCCTCCAGCCGGTTAGGCGTCACGTTATGAGCATCCAAGAGTCATTGTGGATTGCTGGTGAACAGAGTCTGTGAAGGTTTGGAAGTCTACCTTGAAGACTTACCAGAGTGATTGGGCGAGGACTGTGTGTCCTTAGCTCAAGGGGAACAAGGTGAATACGCGGTCTTCTGAGTTGAATCTCGGCCTCCCTAACCAGACGTACAGTTGTCACAGCAACTGGAACTGGTCGAACAAATCCTTGTCTCCACAACACACTGGTTCTATCTCTTACTCTCCTTACTTATAGTTTGTCTTTGTGAAGTCATTGCCTGATCGCTCTGCCTGTTTGACTTCACTGTGTGACTACTTGTTCTGATTGGATTCATACTATCTTCCACCCTGATCCTTTCTACCTAGCTGCTAATAGTCTTCGTGCTTTCAATTTATTGAATACTTGACTATGGCTTGTCTAGTGTAGTCTACCTTCTGCTGCATACAAATAGTGTTGTTTCTCCTGTTAATCTTCGAAACTCCCATGTTTTGAAGACTTTCATAAAAATCGCATATTCACCCCTCCTCTAGTCGATAACTAGCACTTACAATTGGTATCAGAGCAAGGTACTCCCTTGTTCTGTGTGATTCGGTTTAACCACCTGGAGTTTAGCTTTGTCGACTGCAGGGATAATCAAGGTCTCCGCTGCGTGTCCCATCTTTGATGCTACTGAATATCCCTACTGGAAGAATATGATGCACATGCATCTTGAAGCCATTGATGTCGATCTGTGGTATGTCGTCAAGAATGGCGTTCCCAAGACTGGTGAAGGTGTCACCCCCGCTGATGTGAAGAAGTTCATTCAACTGGACTCTACCGCCAAGAACATCATCTGTGGTCATTTTACCAAAGGGCAGTATGGCCGTGTGAGCGCTCTGGAAATGTTGAAGCTAGTCTGGGACTGGCTCTCCAAGGTCAATGAAGGCGTCTCAACACAGCGTGATCAACGAATCAGTACTCTTCAACCGCTTCAAAAGGCACGACAACGAGAACGTCCAGCTCACGTTTGATCGCCTCACTGATATCACCAATGAGCTCCGTGCACTAGGTGCAACTGACATTACGAAGCATGAAATTGTGTAGACACTGCTGAGATCTCTCGGCAGCTCATTTGACACCTTAGCCCTGATGATACAAGAACGCCCTGATTTCAAGACACTCGATCCATCTGACATACTCGAGAGGCTCAACACACATGAGTACCAGCTATCTGAGAAAAGAGATATCTATGGTCCCAACTACGGCCGAACGCGTGCCTTGAAGGCAAAGGCTACGGCTTCCTCATCTGGAGAAGAATCTGACTGCAATTCTGATGATCCTGAAGACATTGGAAAAGAGCTTGCTATGCTTGTGAAGAAGGTCGAGAGATTCACCAGGAAGAAAAACTTCATAAAGTCTTCACGATCCATCTCAAGGGACAATGAAGCTTCCACCTATGACAACAAGAAAATAACCTGTCACAAGTGCAAGAAACCTGGCCACTACATCTCTGAATGTCCACAGTGGGACAATGAGAAGAAGAAAAAGAAGAACAAAGAATATGGTTCTGATGACAAGAAGAAGAAGAAATCATCAAAGTCTTCTTCCAAATCTTCCTCTAAGTCTTCATCACACAAGAAGAGCTCATCAGGCAAAGCACGTGCTTTTGTTGGCAAGGAAATGGATTCAGAGGAGGAGTCTGCTTCTGAGGAGGAAGTGGTGGAGTCTGAGGAGGAGTCTGACTCTGGTATCGCAAGTCTGGCTCTAGCTACAGCCTACGTCGCCAAGTCCATCTTCAACACTGAAGACAATGACTCCGTCATCAACACTAATGACGAGAACGGCTCGACTCCCACCTGCTGCTTCATGGCACGTAGTGCCAAGGTAAACTCTCGCAATGCTTACTTTCAAACATCAAGTGAAGATGACTCTGATGGTGAATCCAAACCCAGCTACAAAAAACTTGATAAAATTGCAACTGAACAACAGAAAGCTATGGAACATATTCAAAAACTGTTAGAAAAAAGCGATGATTTGTTGGATGCGAAAATGACTAAGACTCAGTCCTTAATTGAAGACATAAAAAATCTTCATGTTAAGTACCAGGATCTTGAAGGTCGTCATGAAACCCTCTCAACTTCTCATGAAAAGCTTTCCTATGATTATCTTCAAAGGAAGGAGGACCTTGAGAAATTGAGACCGGATCATGAAGATCTTCAAAAGGAGAACGAGTCACTTCACGCTCAAAAGATCAGTCCCTCTCAGGAAGGATTTGAACCACCATGTTTAAAATGCATTGAGCGTGATAACACTGTCTTTGTTGCTGGATGTTCTACTGCTCCTGTTGTAATATCTTCAACTACTGATGTGGTAACTAACCCCTCTGCTGAGGATACCACTAATATTGCTGATGAGAATGCTAGGTTGCAAACACTGATTGAGACAGGGATGTACAAAAGCCTCAAAGGGCATCAGACATTATGTGATGTCCTCAAAAAGCAGATTCTGAACCGAAACCCTAGAAAAGAGGGTATTGTGTTCGAGAGGAAAATGAATGTTGATGGGTCGTACTGGAAGCCTGAGAAGTACCCCAAAACCACATGGGTTGTTGCAAAGGAACCTTTAGTAGATCCATCCACCTTATCTGGTTTCACTTGTGATAACCCTATTATCATTGATGAATCCTTTGATGCAAACTATAAATTGTTTAAGGATCAAAATGGTGAAGTGTTTGCCAGGTATATTGGGACTAACTGAAGGAATGGACCACCTATAAAGAAGATCTGGGTAGCTAAACAGTGTATTGAGAATCTTCCTGTGAATGTCATCCTGACACCACCAAGGAAGGAGACAATCCCCAGACCGATGGCTTCATATGGCCCTAAGGCTTCATACAGATACATGACTCACCTGAGTCACCCTAACGCCAATGTTTTGCAGGGAAACCATACTCAGACTTATGAATATGAGCGTGTGTCTTCAAACCGCTATGCTCATAGAACTAAGAACTTTTCTGCTTATTCATATGAGTATCGTTCTTCTCCTGCAAGGCTATTTGCTAGGGCTCCAAAGCTCAAATTCTGAGATGCTGCACTTAGACTAATTGCTTCTAAGCCACCCCTGAAGATGTGGGTGGTTAAGAAGAATTAACTTTCTTTTGCGGAGAAAGGTCTCCAGCCGGAAATCAAAGGCGTCCGATGCTATTGCTGGAGACCTAAAACACATTATGGGACGCAAGATAAAATGCCCAAATGATCTTACTATGAATTTCGTATCTGAATCGCTTGCCTGTCATACTATCAGTCCTAACCTTGATCTAAGCTTTGATAATCCTCTTGTGCATCAAATATTTAGGCTTCACAACTCTCTTGGTGAAGCCTATCCCCCAAACTGCACTGTATGGCCTCAAAAAAGCCCCTCACGCTTGGTATGATACGCTCAAGGACTTCCTGAAGAGCAGAGGCTTCAAACCTGGTTCACTAGACCCTACTCTGTTCACGAAGACTTATGATAGTGAACTGTTTGTGTGCCAAATATATGTGGATGACATTATCTTCGGCTGCACCAACAAGAAATACAGTGATGAGTTTGGTCATATGATGCAAGAGCAATATCAGATGTCCATGATGGGTGAACTGAAGTTCTTTCTGGGTCTCCAAATCCGTCAGCAATGCAACGACATCTTCATCTCTCAAGAAAAATATCTCAAAGATTGCCTGAAGAAGTTTGGAATGCAAGACTGCAAAGGATACACGACGCCAATGCCAACTAAAAGTCATTTGGGTCCCGACGATAATGGTAAAGAATTCGACCAAAAGGTATACCGCTCCATGATTGGTTCTTTGCTTTATTTATGTGCATCTAGGCCAGATATAATGCTTAGTGTTTGCATGTGTGGCCGATTCCAAGCGGCACCAAAGGAATCGCATCACTCAGCTGTGAAGCGAATACTTCGATATTTGGCTTACACCCCAACACTAGGATTATGGTATCCAAAAAGCTCAGAGTTTGATCTAGTTGGATTCTCAGATGCTGATTATGCCGGTGACAAGGTTGATCGCAAGTCCACATCAGGCACATGTCACTTTCTGGGACGATCACTTGTCTGTTGGTCTTCAAAGAAGCAGAACTGTGTATCTCTCTCCACTGCTGAATCCGAATACATTGCTGCTGGATCTTGCTGTGCTCAGCTTCTCTGGATGAAGCAAACTCTTAAGGACTATGGTATACACCTGAAGAATGTGCCTCTCTACTGCGACAATGAGAGTGCAATCAAGATTGCCAACAATCCAGTTCAGCACTCGAAGACAAAGCATATTGAGATTCGTCATCACTTCCTCAGAGATCATTTTATGAAGGAAGACATTGACATCATCCACGTCAATACAGAAGAGTAGTTGGCTGATATCTTCACTAAGCCCTTGGATGAGAAAAGGTTTTGCAAGTTGCGATGTGAGCTAAATATCTTGGAATCCTCAAATGTCCTCTGAATGGGACACACATCCTAACACTTATGCATTTTGATGACTTAAATGTGCAACACACGAAGTAACATATATCTTCAATCAATGAAGACATACATTCCAAGTGTGAATACATTAATGCGGAATTTGAATTCGGAGCGCCACGATAATTGCGCTCCGTGTCTTGGTCTAATACTTCCTATACGGTGGGTAACGCCACCACCAAACTTTTGTTTGAGGTTCTTCTCTTGGCGTTATGTTTGCATAGTCTTCATCACTGAGTTATCCTTATTTCATACTTATATTCGAATTTATCTTCATCTGATATTTGGACTTAAATCGGTTGCATACTATTTGTGTTCTGTCCTCCACAGCATTCACTTATACTTATGACTTCTTGTTGAATCTTTTGATCTAAGTGAATGTGATTGGACCCTAACCTATCTATGCTTATACCTCAACTCTATCTGTCCAAATCATATGCATTCTATTGAAAACTATCGATTGTCTTCACTGAACCTTGTCAGCTGAAGCCAATCTGACAAACATTTATGTCAGTTTTTAAATGCACTATCTTTATTACCGGAAGTCCAAAGAATTCGGAACGACCGCCCCGACAATCCAGGCGTGCATGGGAACATGGAGCAACTACCCAGGAGTTGCATGCACACCACGTGTCATTCAAATGCCAATCGCCAGGGGCACCTGCATAATTATGTTGTGTTGTCCCTTTCCTTATAAATGCACATCCCATCGCGGTCAAAACTTTTCTTCCACCTCGCCACCTCCCGAAAACCCTAGCGCCACCACTAGCACTCGACGACGCCGATGACGAAGCGCTTAGCTGCCGCGACTTCTCCGACGCCGTCCTCACATCGGTCGCAGACCTCATCTTTTCCGCCACCGCCGTAGCTGTCTCTCGTCGCCAAGTTAGGGCACGAGAGATTGAACTGCTCAGCCTCAACCTTCTTTCCGTCTAGTAGTTCTTCCTGTGGTAATTAAATTTTTTTACTGTCTTTTTGATCTGATAGATTCATCCCTTCCTACCACAAGTGGTTTCTAGATCTTCGAACATGAATCTATCTCTTTCCGCATCTTGTATTTTGCCAAGTATATTCACTTATGCTTCTCCACAAGTTAGATTCCTCACTTGTACTTATTCTTGGATTTGTACAACTCTGGAACCAACTCTCATCATATAAGTGAATGTCTTCGTGATATGAGGTTAATGTCTTCAAACTGATTTATCGTCAAAATCTTCTGAGAATGCATATGACCTCTTCCCCTTCCCTCGCACCTTTAATGCTGTCACAGGTACATGTCCGTGGGAGAATCCCTTGGTTCTCATAGTCTGTGTTCGTTTGCAGAATTCTTGCAGAGTCACATCAATTCACCTGAAGCAAGTTCTTGTTTGACTAGCCGCAAGAAGTCTTTGCAAGTTCTGAAGCCTTTCAGGTTAAGCTTCATGGCTACTGAGAAACCTACAAGGAAGGGTGGCAGAAAGCGTCATGCAAACACTTCCAAGGACTTGCCACCAAATTTGCATGAGCTGTACAAAACGGACCCTGAGGAAACCTATACTGGTCGCTAGAATCGTATCCAATGGATCCGAAGATACTGGGCTGAAGAGTGGTTCAAGCACTGATTTGTCACTCAAGAATATGCAGAGAAGAATTCCATCAAGGCACCCTGGGGTGATATTCTGTATAAAAATCTTAAACCCAGAACCCAAGCTAAAGCCATTGAGCAAAGGCTTCTATCCTTGCATGGTTCGCGGACCAGAGCCAGAGAATGCTGACCCTTCTTCTCTGCTATGGTGTCGCGAAGACCATCTCTTCAATCGAAATTTCCAGTATGCCAAAGACTCAGCTGTGCAGAACAAGAAAGAATTCAGACTTGACTTCAACCCTGGTCCATCCTCTCCACGGGAAGATGGCACCCGTGAAGCCAATCAGAACAGGATCGGCCCCTTCTACAACTTTGAAGGCCTCCTCGCACACATAGTTGTACAAGGTGCAAAAGTGGATCATTCTGACGATGCTGCTGACTCTAAAGAGGCTCCAGCTCCAACTCCGAAGCCAAAGAAGCAGAAGAAAGCTAAGGCTTCCAAACCCACTGCTGCACCAAAGGCTTCTCGAGTGAAGCCATTGTCAACTGCCCCTCCTGCTCCAAGCAACACCTCCAAAGATCAATCTCGTGTCTCCAAATGGACCGAGAAGCCTCAGAAGAAAACTGCTCCAAGGACAGGTCAAGCACTGACACCAGCAGCCGTTTTGAGGAACGAATCTAAAGCCATTAATTTGTATTCAGATGAAGAACTTGGTGAGGATGCCCTTGAGCAGCTGATCAAGAGAAAGCAAGAGGCGGAGATCTTCAATGATCTGCCCCTCTTTGATGTGAACATCTTGCACAACTTCATTGATGAATGGTTCGACAATCAAGATCTCAGCTTTGATGACCTTCAGCTTCCCATTGGTGTTAGCATTGCTTTCCAAGGCGCCATTGCTCCTGAGCTTGCTCTGGCCCAGCGAATTGTTGAACTAAAACACAAGATTGATTATGTGGCCAAGCTGAGTGTGGCTGATGTCCAAAAATTCAAGGTGATGCTGAATGACCTCAAAGAAGCCTTTCGCAAGAAGCGTGAAGAAGCCAAAGGCTCAAGAGAATGCATGAAGATTCTTGCTGCCAAATGTGTTCAGGCTTACAACAAAGCTGAAAAGCGCAAGGCACTTGGGCGTCCTGGTATTGACCCCAAGATGGCTGCCAAGCAAAAGAAGAAGTCTACTCTGGCCCCCACTGAAGCTCCAAGGCGGGAAGAACCTCGCATTGTCTTCCCTGCCAGCATGAAAGGCTCGAAGCCTAAGGTCTCCAAAGTGGCTTCAAAACAGAAGAAAACCAAGGCAGCTGAAGCCGAAGCCAGGAAGCGGAAAACCAAGCGCACCACTGATGAAGCACCACCCCCCAAGAAAAGAAAAACCAAGAAGAGAGATCGGGCTGCTCCTACAAAGCCCCTTGTTGTTGAACCTCTTGCCTTTATTCCCCCTCCATCCAACAATCAAGAACGTCAGTTGATTGTACATGAGCCTGCTTCCACAGAGGCTCCTGAAGAACAAGAAGTGCCAGTCGTTGATCCTATCACGACTGAAGACATTGGTCCCCAAGACAATGTGGAAGATGATGCTGTTCTTCCTCAGATCGAGCGCCCATCGGTATCATCGCCTGTTTAGACGAACAGTGAGCTTATCAATATTGGTCGTCCTTTGATGCCAATCTCACAAGATGCATCGTGGGCTGATCGCCCCCAACAAGCTACCCCACATCAAGACTCACCCAGTACACCCCAACCGTCATCTGTGCCCGTCATCAGCCCCATGTCCAATGATGACAACTACATGGAGACATCACCATCACCAAAGGCGTCGCCCGTATTCCAACAGCTTCGCAAAGGCATGAGGCTATCTGTCTCCATGACCACCATCACAGAAGAGGGCTCCAACTTGTCAAGTTGAGTGGCACGTTAAGTGTTCTCTAAAGAATATCGTTCTGTGACGGTCCTTGTGTCTGAAGCCAATGCTGCTGAAGACCCTCTGGCTGCATCAGCCGGAGCAATACAAGAAGAAGAGCATGTCGCTACTCCCCCTGCAACTCAACAATAAGTTAACAAAGAGAACTGGTTTATGCCAGAACCTCCAGCTATTCAAGTGGAGGGTGAGAATCCTGAGGCTGCCACAACTGACATTCCTGAAGCCAATGATGTTGTCATGGCCGAAGCCAATGTGGAGCCTACAGTGGGTAATGTACCAGTGGCCAATAAAGCCAATGAAGCAACTGAAGTCAATGCCACACCTGACATAAATCAACAGCCTGAAGTCAATGCCACTGCTCATGTTCCGCCTCCAAGGTCACATACCATCGAGCAAGCATACAATCATGGCCAACTTGTCACTGTCAGAGGGCCAATTCTGATTCCTCCGCCTGCTGCTGGTCCTCAATTTGATTCCCATGTCGAGCACAGGCCTCAGGTTCAGAAGCCAAAGCCAAGACTGCCCAGATTTCCAGGTACTGCCACTTCACCAGGATATTTCAATGTCAACGGCTTTATTGCACACAACACCTTCTTCGATAGCGACAAGAACCCCTACACCAGGCCCAAGATTTCATCTGATCGGTTCTGGAGTCATCAGCAGCGCAGCTATTATTCATGCATTCTGTACAACCAAGGCCGCATATTTCTGCATATGCACCTTCATACTGAAGACATAGCTGGTCTGCCCTGCTTAGAAGAAGCTCTAGATTGCTTCAAAGAGTCTGGCTTACTGCATTTCGTCACTGATAAGGAGCACTGGAATGAGGAGTTGCTACTTCAATTCTACGTCATGCTTCATATCAGAGGCTACAACAGGGATCCTAAGACTTAGGTCCTTGAGTGGATGTCAGGAAATGTACATCATGAAGCCAAAGCATTTGATGTCATTGAGCTTACTGGCCTGCCCACTCCAGGTGATCTCTATGAACCTGGTTGTCAGCTTCACACTGCAGCTGTAGAAAGCATCTTTCACAAGCCAGAACCCGACATGAGCCAGATGCTCAGTATGATGAAGCCATTGCCTCAAGATGCAGAATATCCTACGGAGTTCTTTGTTGAAGACCTTGAGTATCTGCCACGCACCATCTATCACATCGTAAGGAGAACTCTCTGGCCCATTAAAGGACATTCTCCAAAGGCTAAGCTAGAAGGTGCAATGAAGACATTGGTCTTCCATATTCTTCATTGGAAAAGCTTCAATGCACAAGATTTCTTCATCCGCCAACTTGCTGCATCAGGATCTGATATTTTTGGCGTGAAGTTCTATGCTCCATGGATCATGCATCTGATCAAGCTTCACACTGCTTTGAACTATTAGCCATCTGCACGCAACCACATTGTGTTCTTGCCCGATGTTGATATGTCTATTGAAGCCATCTATCTAGAGCCTACCAAGGAACCACTTTATCTTCATAACGTTGATCGTCAGAGCTTCACTCAGCCCATTGAAGGTGTGCTAGCTGCCACTCCTGTCTATCCGTTGGCTGGTACTACACGTGCACCCCACCGTGCCCAAACCGAAGCCACTGACAGCAGAATTGTTTAACAGCATCGAAAATGATCTCGAGTTCTCAATGACCGAGAGCTTCTCATTGGCCTGCATCAAAAGCAGGATAGGCATCATGATTGGCTCAAGCTCCAGATGCAGAGCATCATGACTGAGGTCAATCGCATTCGTAACCTTGCGACCAAGAATGCCTTTGTCGCGCATGAAAGCTGTCGACGCACTTGGAAAGGGTTGACGCTTATGTGTGCTGAGGAAGATCTTCAGGACGATGGCTTCTCAGAACGGTTCAAGTTGGATTCCACTCCGCCCAGAAATGTTGTTCTGCGGCGCACTCCATCTCTTGAAGACTCAGAGTATTCCTCTTCTGCTGCAACTGTGAATGCTTGTGATATCGATGATCAAGACGATGCTACTTCGCCACCTCCAACGCGTATCGACACGGCTCCAAGTTCGTCTGCACCGCCAAACCTCGACACCAACCCTGCATCTCCTACTCCTTCGGGGAACGAGTAGAGGCTCACTGTCTTCAACCCTTTTTGGTCCTTACTGACAAAAGGGGGAGAAGCTATGAGTTGATAGTCTTCAAGCGGGTTCATATGGGCAGTTGCATTATATTTTGCCTAGTGTTTACAACTCTTGCTCATGATACATTTGGTTCTCTGAGTTGTAACACTTAAACTCGATGGTTGTCTGCTACTTATTTGCTATTTTGTTGTGTGATGATAACTTCCGCACTTAAATCAGTTTGCAGATGTCCATTTTTCATTATGCATGTCATTATCTTTGTTACATCGAATCATGCATGATAATTTGTCTTCATAAGTTGAAGAGGATCTCCACAAGTAGAACCTGCCATGTGCATTTGCATTCCAAAAGCAAATTATCTATATGCAGATCTTCAGGGGGAGCCTTTTGGTACTTACGAAGACAATACCTCATCCTTTACAATTTTACATATTTATATCCCCGTTGAAAACATCAACCAGTTTTTCATCAATCACCAAAAAGGGGGAGATTGCAAATGCATCTAGTGCCACCCCTAGTTTGGTTTTGGAGTATTGACGACAAATGTGGTTGAGGGACTAATGTGTTTGTGAGAATTGCAGTATAACACATGTAGTAGTCGCTCCTTGATTCGGTTTACCTAATGGAGATGACCCCTAAAAATGTATGAAGACATTGAAGATAATGGTGGTACGTGAAGACATTCACACCGAAGACTATGACAGGAGAAGACATTGAGTGAAGACTATGGAGCGCGAAGACTTTGTAGTTTCGCTGTCTCTTTTCTTCTTTGTTGAGTCATAGGAACCACCGCACTATCAAGTGGGGTCCAAGTGAACAAAGTCAGAGTGACTGAAGTGATGCTCAACCAAAATCCTATGTCTTCGAGTGAAGACAATGAGAGCAAATCTTATCCAGAGTCGGATAAGTCAGCTTTTCCTGTAGCCCAAGTCAAGCTGTCGCGTGTGTTTGAATTCTGACCGTTGTGACATGTGTCGGTTCCTTAGTGACCCAGGGTCATTTTGGACAAATCAGGTCGGGTTGCCCAGTGGCTATAAATAGCCCATTCCCTACACCATAAATTGGTGGCTGCTCAGAGTTAGATACGACTTTTGTCGTTTGAGGGCAACCCACCTCCAAAGCCTTTGAGAGAGAGAATCCTTGCGAGGACAAAGCCCAAACCACCCAGAGCTAGAGAGTGTTTGGCATCACTCAAGTCTTTCTGTCCGCGTGATCTGAAGACTTGTTACACTTGAGGACTGTCAATCCTCCAGCCGGTTAGGCGTCACGTTCTGAGCATCCAAGAGACATTGTGGATTGACGGTGAACGGAGTCTGTGAAGGTTTGGAAGTCTACCTTGAAGACTTACTAGAGTGATTGGGCGAGGACTGTGTGTCCTTAGCTCAAGGGGAACAAGGTGAAGACGCGGTCTTATGAGTTGAATCTCAGCCTCCCTAACCAGACGTACAGTTGTCACAGCAACTGGAACTGGTCGAACAAATCCTTGTCTTCACAACACACTGGTTCTATCTTTTACTCTCCTTACTTACAGTTTGTCTTTGTGAAGTCATTTCCTGATTGCTCTGCCTGTTTGACTTCACTATGTGAATACTTATTCTGATTGGATTCATACTATCTTCCACCCCGATCCTTTCTACCTAGATGCTAACAGTCTTCGTGCTTTCACTTCATTGAATACTTGACTATGGCTTGTCTAGTGTAGTCTACCTTCCGCTGCATACGAATAATGTTGTTTCTCCTGTTAATCTTCGAAACTCCCATGTTTTGAAGACTTCCATAAAAATCGCCTATTCACCCCCCCCCTCAAGTCAATAACTAGCACTTTCAGTATTCTTTCCGATATAGAGGACGAGCAACGATTATTCATTGTTTTTTTTTGATGAAATCTATTGCCTCCACTGTTACAACGGAGGAGTGTGAAACACGACAACCTAGTGAACTTGGCGTGTGCACCACTCCCTCCTTCCAAATGTAATGCTACCATAATGTTGTCTATAAGATTGGCTATAAGGTTACAACTTTTACTCACTTTCTCTCTATCTATGTCCTCTCAAATGTTTTTTACCTTTCTTTTTTTAGACACAATTGTTTTTATGCCTTTGTTAGAATTATTTTTTATACCTAGGAGCACGTGTAGAGACGGGCTCTTGCCGAGCCCACTACTTGACTTTTTCAATGCCTCTCTCTCCTTCACATAAGCGGGCTTATAGCCCAGTTTTTTACTGGTACTACTTGCTATGCATGCATGCGGCAGGCAGCTAGCGCCTTGAGGGGCCAGGGCGGTCAGAGCGGGCTCTGGAAGCGGTCCGGACTCCAGCATGGCCCACCTCACATTATCACCGTATATTTCTTGGAGTCCGTGTGCGGTGGGCGGGCGAATTCTTTTCCCTCCCTCGTTTCTCTCTTCTCAGCCGACGCCCGCTGAGCGATTAGATTTCGGCTATCGACGGTTTATTCAATTATAGTCCCACATGTCAGTGAAATTGGAAGACAACGCGTGTCCCCTCTGGTGAGCGGCATGCGAGCTGGACTGTCGTGGGTGCGACGCGTACGAGTCGTAACTGTGCTGCCATTTCCTTTAGAACTTGTAAAGCGTAACATTTATCGCGATCGATCGATAGAAATCAAGAACAAAATGACGAGGGCGGTGCTTTACCGCTCGTTAGGCGGGCTAGTTTGAGTGATATGACATGCTATAGTGCCGTCCACTTGCTCCATTTTTATGTAAGCAAGAGTTTACACTCTTACGCGGGAGGTGTGCGAAACACCGCGGATCTGATTTTGATGAAGGGATAACTGTTCCCTGCCAAATAATGGAGCACTGTTAGTGATTATAGTATGATAGTTAGGGCATCTCCAGCGCTGACCCAAAATTTACATCGGCATCTGTCCGAGGACACTGATGGATGACATCTGATGCTGCCCGCATACCTTTCGACAACTATATGAACTAACCGGACGAAATTCATGCAAACAAAGCAAATTTCAAATTTACCGGATGAAATTCATTACATTTCAAAAACTTTTCCTACAAACTGGACGAAATTCATTACATATTTCGCACAAACCGTACTAAAATCTACTGTAAACCTAATCTAAACGATCGCCGGCGCCCGACCACCATGTCCGTCCATGAACCCGAGACAGCCGGCCATTGCCTTTGCCTCCTCCTCATCCACCTCGATAACCTCCTCCTCCGGAGCACAAGGTTCTAAAGATTTCCGCCTCCACGTCGCCGTCAAGTGGCTAATTGGCCGCCGATGTTTACCCCACCAAGTTTGGCGTCGAATGAGTGGAGTAGCGGTGGCCTTCCAGGGACCAGAGCGGCAGCGACCTACCGTGTACTACTCTTCCTCGTTGTGGATGCGCCTGCGCACGCGCGCCAACTTTGTGGTCATGTCGGTGGAGGGCGGCCTGGGGGTGCCGGCGATCACCTTCGTTTGCTCATGAGACAGTACATCGAAGAGAGCTTTGGAGCGCGCCCGGAGCGGAGCCGCCGATGTCCCTCGTCTGCTCCTGTGACAGTATGTCCAAGAGAGCTTTGGAGCGCCAGGAGGCCATTATTGGAGTGGTGCTGACAGAAGGAAGGGACCGGAGGAGAATAAGTGTCGGTCTTTGGCTATGGCTGAGAGCTGGGGCTCAAGTTAATATAGCGGCCGAATGGCAATGAGCCGCGATAGACGGATGGACGGCTGGCGCCGGAGTAGGTTCATCAGGCGTGAATGCAGACGCTGCTTTAGTGACTTAACTGCAGATGCGTTGGTTACTGACATCTGGGACCAACGGGCATCTGGCCCGCATGACAGTGACACACCGGCTGCACCCGTAGTTAAGTCCGGTGAATGCGGCATTGACGTTCAGGAGAGACGTTGACCGTTTCAAGCGGGAAGCGCGCGCTAGCGATGGAAGGGGTTTCGGTTGGCCAGGGCAGTCAGACGCTGGCGTGGTGGTAAAGTGTGAACTCATGGATGAGGAGCCTTTGAAGCATATGCGGCATGTATTGACAACCAGGTGTCGATGCAACCGCTCTTGTCGCCAGCTAGCCTTCAACGACCACCATTAGACACCACACAACCATGCATAACTTACGAATAATGGACGAATCAATCAGATACACACTCGTGTGCAGTGGCACTAAGATCGGTCGCTCACGATAGTACATGCTCCGTACAATAGTACCCTCTCTAGCTAGGCTGTTTTATAGATTGTTGTTGTGATGGACGATATACATGAGCAAGGCGCTCTGAGTATGACCATTGGTGTTGAGCCAGGTGAATACATGCTCGACGTTCGCGTAGGCCTCCATAAAACGCCGAAACAGTAATGTCAGGCACCACCGGGGCGTGCAGGTGATGGGATCGCCATTTGTGTTGCGCCATGAGAAGGAGTTTGATTTAGAGGGCGACGTGCATACATTAGCATGCTTTGACCTCGTGAGCATGAGTGTCTGACGCAAAGTATTTCATTTTCATTTGGCTGACGAGGGTGCATTGCAGCGACGAGTCCGTGGTTTGATTCCCCACATACGCATAATTTTGGTTTATACTCCATCCGTCCCAAAATAAGTGTCTTAACTTTGTACTAGCCCTAGTACAAAGTTGTACTAACCTTGAGACACTTATTTTGGGACAGAGGGAGTATTTCTTTCTCCATTGATAGGTAGGCCAGCGTAGATAGATAAAGAACACGAGCTGATGAGGCACATGCAGACTGTTTGATTGGTCAACCAGACAAATACGGAGCTATACGCTGAGCCAATGTGATGCCCCCGATTCAATCATACACTTATCATGCACGAAAACGTGTACGATCAAGATCGGGGACTCACAGGAAGATATCACAACACAACTCTAAAAGTAAAATAAGTCATACAAGCATCATATTACAAGCCAGGGGCCTTGAGGACTCGAATACAAGTGCTCAAACATAAACGAGTCAGCGGAAGCAACAATAACTGAGTACAGTCGTAAGTTAAACAAGTTGCCATAAGATGGCTAGCACAAACTGGGATACAGATCGAAAGAGACGCAGGCCTCCTGCCTGGGATCCTTCTAAACTGCTCCTGGTCGTCCTCAGCGGCCTGCACATAGTAGTAGGCACCTCCAGTGTAGTAGGAGTCGTTGTTGATGGTGGCGTCTGGATCCTCGGCTCCAATGTCTAGTTGCGGCATCCAAAAAGAAAAGGAATGAGGGGAAAATAGGAAGCAAAGCAACCATGAGTACTCATCCAAAGTACCCGCAAGCAAGGATCTACACTACATATGCATGGGTATATGTGTATAGAGGCAATATCGGTGGACTGTACTGCAGAATGCCAGAATAAGAGGGGAATAGCTAGTCCTATCGAAGACTACATTTCTGACAGCCTCCGTCTTGCAGCATGTAGAAGAGAGTAGATTGAAGTCTCCAAGTAGCATCGCATAGCATAATCCTAGCCGGCGATCCTCCCCTCGTTGCCCTGTGGGAAAGCGGCCACCTGGTTGTCTTAGGAACTTGTCTGGGTGTGTTTTATTAAGTATCCAGTTCTAGTTGTCATAAGGTCAAGGTACAACTCCGGGTCGTCCTTTTACCGAGGGACACGACTATTTGAATAGATAAACTTCCCTGCAGGGGTGCACCACATAAACCAACATGCTCGATCCCGTTTGGCCGGACACACTTTCCTTGGTCATGCCCGGCCTCAGAAGATCACCACGTCGCAGCCCCACCTAGGAACAACAGAGAGGTCAGCACGCCTGTCTAAATCCTATGCACGCAGGGGTCTGGGCCCATCGCCCATTGCACAGCTACACGTTGCGTACGCGGCGGGAAGCAGACCTAGCCCCCTTAATACATGAGCAGGCTTACGTCCAATCCGTCGCTCGCCGCTCAGTCACTAACGTCATGAAGGCTTCGACTGATACCACGACGCCAAGTGCCCATAACTGTTCCCGCGTAGTTGGTTAGTGCGTATAGGCCAGTGGCCAGACTCAGATCAAATACCAAGATCTCGTTAAGCGCGTTATTATGAAGAAACTGCGAACGCCGACTAGGGCCAGGCCCGCCTCTCGCCTAGGTGGTCTCAACCTGCCCTGTCGCTCCGCTACAAAGTAATAATCGGGGGCCGTTGGGAACCCAGGTCCACCTCTGCCGGGATGGAGCCACCTGTCCTTCCAGCCCTCACATCGGAATCACTTGCGGGTACTCAACAAGTCGACCCGATTTTAGTCACCACTTGAATAGTATGTATGTATAGTATATACCCGTGATCACCTCCTGAGTGATCACGGCCCGATAGTATAGCATGGAAGACTAACCAGAATGTAGGGCCACCAATGGTAAACTAGCATCCTACACTAAGCATTTAGGATTGCAGGTAAGGTATCAACATATGTAGCAACAATGACAGGCTATGCATCAGAATAGGACTAATCGAAACATTAACATGCTACACTACTCTAATGCAAGCACTAGAGGGTAGAATAGGCGATATCTGGTGATCAAAGAGGGGCTTGCCTGGTTGCTCTGGCAAGAAGGAGGGGGCGTCGGTGACGTAGTCGTACTCAATCGCATCAATGCTGGTCTTGGGTCTACCAGAGAAGAAGAGGGGGAAGAAACAGTAAATACGGAGTAAACAAAGCATCACAAAATATAGCAAGGCAATACGCGGGGCCAGGGGTGATCTAACGCAGGGATAGGTGGTACCGGTGAAGGGGGGAACATTTGGGAAAGTATCCCCGGTGTTTCGGGTTTCCGGACAGAGGAACCGGAGGGGGAAGTTGTGTGTTTGCTATGCTAGGTACGTGTGGCTGACGAGCGGGCTGTGTATTCGAATTCATCTCGTCGTTCTGAGCAAATTTCATGTATAAAGTATTTTCATCCGAACTACGGTTTATTTTATATTAATTTAAAAGGGATTTAATCATTTTCTAAACTATTATTACTAAATTAATTCGAAATCAGCATTACTGCATCAGCATGACGTCAGCAAGACATCACCAGTCAACAGAGGTGTTGACTGGGTCAAACTGACATGTGGGTCCCAGCTGTCATACTCTGATTATTCTAATTAGGGTATAACTAATCTAATTACCGTTTAATTAGACTAACTAATTAATTAGATAACTAAACAGAGTTAACTAACTTAATTAATTCGCTAACTAATTAATTAATTTTTTTACATTTTTATTTATTATCATTATTATTTTTAATTTGTTTGGTTTTTTGTAAACATTTTGGGGCGGGGCCCGTTTGCCATAGGCCCATACGGGCCTATCGGGTTCGGATGCTCGGTTGCGGATGTCACCCGAGCGGGCACTTGGCAGCGGGCGCCCATTGGGGCGGACCCTAGGTGACGGAATGGGCGCGTGTGTGCGCTGGAGCGAAGGTGAGGCGGGTGCATGGAGCGGGGGCGTGGCCCTAAGCGGAGGCGGCCGGAGACGGGCGAGCAGCTGGGCGGCGGTGAGCCACAGCGGTAGAGCGGCGGGGGCGCCGCTGCGGTGGGGCAGAGCGGACCAGCGGCATGCGCAGTCAGCGGGAGAGACAGGGTCGAGCAGGCGCGGCCACGCGCCGGCGTGGACGGCGCGGGCGTGCAGGTGCACGGCCGGAGCGCGGGGAAGAGGAGAAGGAGGGGGTCCTCACAAGGGGTTGCAGGGCACAAGGCAGCGGGGCTTGGGGAGGAGGACAAAGATGACTACGTTGACAAGGAGGCAGTCCTGCGAGGAGGGGCTCCGGTAACGTGGCCTCCGGCGAGGTCCAGGCGGCGATGGTGGCGCACGGCGAGGGAGGCCGAATCCGCCACAGGGCCCCCGAGATCCGTCTCCTCTCCATCAAGGAGGTGGCTTGGCGATGGCGGAGCGGTGGTGGCGACGGGCTCCAGGGCGACGGGGTCTGGGAAGCAACGAGGGGCGCCGTTGCATCCCGAACCAGTTAGGGGGGAGGGAGAGGAGCTAGGCGTGATGGGAGAGTGGGGGGATCGATCCCGATCCAGGGGAATTGGGGGAAGGAGTGGAGCGAGTGGGGGTTAGGGTTTCAGTCGGATTTGAGAGGCCTAGGGGGATTATAGCCCAGTTGGGTTGGGCCGACCAGCTGGGTGTCCAGCTGGGCCAAATGGCCTAGGGAAGGTTGGTTGTCCTTTTGCTTTTTTTTATCCTTTTGTTTATTTTCTTTTACTGTTTTCCAAATTGTTTTTGTTTTGTAAATTATACCAATAGCACCTAAATTAGTGATGTTAATTTGCACACAGCTTTGAAAAGTTTGCGCACCCAAATAAAATAGTTTAACATTTTATAATTTATAAAAGGCACTTAGTCGATTGTTTTTGATACTGTGTAAATCATTGTAGTCCATTTAAATATATAAAAATGTATTTCCTCCACCAATAGTATTTTTGATTTATTTGCCACAGTTTGAATTTTTTTTGTTGACATTTGAAAACTTTAATTTGTCTTGACTTTAATTCAGATTTGAATTTGGATCAGTCTTGAACTAACGCGAGATTACCAACAGTAATCGAGGTGACGTGGCATCATTACCAGAGGGTTACTGTAGCTTGATTACCCGGGCGTCACAATTCTCCTCCACTACAAGAAATCTCGTCCCAAGATTTAAGAGGGGGTTGAGGGGGAAGGGGTTTGGTTACGAAATTCTAACGAGTCTTCTTGGTCTTAGGTAGTCTTTTCGAAGAGGTCGAACCATTATGTTGATGTCATCATTTCTCTGCTTCAGGTCATCATGATGAAGTCGACATCCTTTCTGCGGATCTCCATCGTCCTACAAACGCGACCAAGGGGAAAAACTCTGGAAGAACGCATCTCGACAAAGCTGGGCATCTGACCGAGAACTCAATGGGAAATACATGAGGTACCCCCCGAGTTGTATTTCAATGAATTCGTTGAGTGCAATATACGATGATACCAAAGTTTCAAACGGGTAGACAATCATTCGATGACTAGATAGAAGCTGGAATGGGGGTTTGAACAACGAGAATAACATGGTGTTGATTCCAGGATGAATATTGGTATAGAATTTAGCTCGTGGATCACATACGAAGCCAGGTGCAAAGGATGCGTTAGAATCTGGGTTGTTAAGAAGAGACAGGTTTTGATCCAGTGGACCTGTGGGTTATGGGCCCACCATGTGGGTTGAAAGTAGGAAGGGTGGGGACATCTTGCACAACCGCGAACGGGAGGCATGCCAGTGAATAGCTTGTCAGGTATGCTAGCAACAATGTCTGTACCAAGGACGGGGAACGAAGAGAGCAATTTTCCTTCTTGTTGAACGAGGCGAACCAATTGACAAAGTTATCACCCATCGATGGTTATCGGAATGTCATCAACAATATGAACAAGATTGAGGGAGTCCTGGATTAGGGGGTGTCCGGATGGCCGGACTATGACCTTTGGCCGGACTCCGGGACTATGAAGATACAAGATTGAAGACTTCGTCCCGTGTCCGGATAGGACTTTCCTTGGCGTCGAAGGCAACCTTGGCGATACAATATGTAGATCTCCTCCCATTGTAACCGACACTGTGTAAGGCTAGCCCTGTCCGGTGTCTATATAAACCAGAGAGTTTTAGTCCATAGGACGAACAACAATCATACCATAGGCTAGCTTCTAGGGATTAGCCTCTCTGATATCGTGGTAGATCTACTCTTGTACTACCCATATCATCAATATTAATCAAGCAGGAGTCTGGTTTTATCTCCATCGAGAGGGCCCGAACCTGGGTAAAAACATCGTGTCCCTTGTCTCCTGTTACCATCCGCCTAGACGCACAGTTCGGGACCCCCTACCCGAGATCTGCCGGTTTTGACACCGACATTGGTGATTTCATTGAGAGCCCCACTGTGTCGTCACCATCAGGGAGGATGTCACATCCCGTCTTTAAAGACGGCGCTGTTGCTAAAGGAGCTTTGGCTATCGGCCAAACTCTCCGGCTAGGCGGTTTTCTTATGACCGCCTGTTCGGCCGCCGTGCCGACGATGACTTCTCGCGTCATCGAAAGCAAACTCCACGTCGACTCGGAACTCGCCGAGCAGTTAGATCCGATGGAGCTCTCTTCCTTAAACGAGCTCTTGGATCGCATCGCCGCCCTGGGAGTCGCTACAGACTACGATCAGATTGGGATTAAACCCGATCCAAGAGAAATTGACTCTCCCCAGGTCACCCACCACGTCGCAGTGGTGGAGGAACAATGCGGCAAATCTATACCCATCTTAAGGACCAAATATGTCCGGATTCCCGATCCCCCCAAGGCGGATACCCGCGGAGGGGAGGACGTCAATCAAGCCCTGAACCTAAAGTCAGGCAGCGGGCCAGATTCATTGGACAGCATCCAAGAACCTAAGCTTCCGAATTCGGGAACTCCTTGGCCCCTAAGCCTCAGATCGGGCGAGGTTCCAGATTTAACTCCACCCGCCCACCCTGACATAAGGGATCTATCCCAAGTTCGGCAAGAGCCCTCGGAAACAGTACATCATTACTGGGCCAGATTCCTCCTAGTTATGAACAGGATAGAAGACTACCGCGAGGAGGATGCAATTTCATCCTTCTGCAATAATTGCACAGACATCGGAATCCTCAACGCCATAGGTCACCATGATATCACACGCTTCACGGACACGAAAATACTGTGCGATGGAAAGCGTCCGGAAAACCGAAATAAAATTCTGGGACGATCCGACCCTGAATACAACCCAGTCCGAAACAAAAGGGCGCATTATCGCCATGCACAGGGGTTAATCACCAAAAAACAAGAAATCTCTATAGGGTATGGAACCATACTGGAGGGATGGCTCAATGGACCCTACAAAATTCATAGTACAGAAGGCGTCACTCCAACTCATAGCCTTAGAGCATGTTGGATACTCCGGCAGGTGGCCAGAAGTGGCGAGGAGCTTCTAACTCTAGAATCCGCAGAGCACCAGCCCAGGAATACCAATATGGTATCAACAGTCTTCGATACTTTCGCATCAAACAATATGCGGAAACGAACACTCCGCAGCCTTACCGAAGTCTACCAGGTAGCAACAATAAATCCATGGAGTGACATGGCTATTACCTTCAATGCCAGTGACGAACCTAAATTCCGAACAGCTCGAGCACTAGCCGCATTGGTCCTCAGTCCGATAGTGGACGACTTTCGACTTACTAAGGTACTCATGGACGGTGGCAGCGGGTTGAACCTCATTTATGAGGAAACCCTTCGAAAAATGGAAATAGACTAGAGCCGCATTGAGCAAAGCAACACAACCTTTAGAGGAATAATCCCCAGTCGGGAAGCGTGCTACATAGGAAAAATCACACTGGACGTAGTGTTTGGCACGCTGGATAATTACAGATCCGAGGAGGTCACATTTCAAGTGGCCCCGTTCAGCAGCGGGTACCACGCTCTGTTAGGGCGGGAGGCATTCACAATTTTTCAAGCTATACCCAATTACGGGTACATGAAGCTCAAAATGCCCGGACCCAACGGAATCATCACTCTTGCTAGTGACCCGGACATAGCACTCCATGCCGAAAACAAGATAGCCGCACTGTCCCTTGAGGCATTATCCGAAGCCCTAGCGGCCGAGGAACTAACTGCGCTGCGCTCCATGGTGAACAGGGACAACATGATACTCGACAAGAGATCCAAGTACACCTCTTTTAAACGGGCAGACGAAATTGTCAAATTCCAAGTCCATCCAACGGACCCTACAAAAACATCCTCCATCGAGGCACAATTAAACCCTGATGTAGACACCGCACTACAAGAATTCCTACGCGAAATTTGGGACATTTTTGCCTAGCACCCATCAGATATGCCAGGAATCCAACACAGGTTGGCCGAGCACAGCCTAAACATCCTAAAAGGATTCAAGCCTATTAAGCAGGCTCTTCGGCGTTTCTATGAACCTAAGAGACAAGCCATGGGAGAGGAGGTGGCCAAACTACTGGAAGCCAGATTCATAAAAGATATAAAACATCTGTACTGACTTGCAAACCTGGTGATGGTACCAAAGAAGGACTAATACTGGTGCCTATGCGACGATTTCAAGGGCCTCAACAAGGCTTGCCCAAAGGATCCCTTCCCCCTCCCCCGCATTGATAAAATCATTGACGCTACCGCAGGACACGATTCATTGTGTTTCCTCGACGCATACTCTGGCTACCATCAAATTAAGATGGCAGAGCCAGACCAAGCCGCAATGACATTTATTACCCTATACGGTCCATTCCGCTTCAACACAATGCCCTTAGGGCTCAAAAACACCGGCGCAACATATCAGCGCATGATTCAGACATGTCTGGCCAACCAGATCGGCAAAACAGTTGAAGCATACATGGATGACATGGTCATCAAAACCAAGCACGTCGAAACTCTAGTAGACAACTTGAGGCTCATGTTCGATAACCTCTGAACATATGACATCAAGCTTAACCCAGAAAAATGCGTTTTCGGCATACCAGCCGGAAAGCTCTTGGGCTTCATTGTATCCAGTAGAGGAATTGAAGCAAACCCATCCAAGATCCAAGCTCAATCACAATTGGATATTCCAAAGGACCTCAAACAAATACAAAAATTGACTGGATGCATGGTGGCTCTAAGCCGCTTCATCTCCTGCTTGGGAGAAAAGGCGTTACCCCTTTATCGCCTCCTCCGACGCACCGAACACTTCGAGTGGACGGATACTGCCATGGCCGGACTCGAAGAAATAAAAGCCATATTGGCAACAAACCCGGTCCTGGCCGCACCTAATATCGGCGAACCAATGCTATTATACATTGCGGCAACTCATCAAGTTGTAAGTGCAGTGCTCGTCGTCGAACGAGAAATGGACGAACACAAATTCCCCCTTCAAAAACCAGTTTACTACGTGTCCACTGTCCTCACTCCATGCAAGTCACGGTTCCCGCATTATCAAAAGATAGTGTACGCGGTGTTCATGGCATCCCGGAAGCTACGACACTACTTTCAAGAGTGTTCAATAACAGTAGCCTCCGAAGTAAACCGCGACGCGACGGGCCAGATTGCCAAATGGGCCATTGAGCTCCTCCCGTTCGACATAACCTATAAACCACGACGAGCTATCAAGTCGCAAGTTTTGGCCTACTTTGTCGCCGAACGGACTGAAGCCGAACTCCCCGACACATATTCCAACTGTGTTATGCACTTCGACGGCTCCAAAATGCTAGCGGCTCTAGGGGCTGGCGTTGTTCTGACGTCCCCGACAGGAGATACAGTCCAATATGTACTCCATATAATGTATACGGACTCTAACAATGCAGCCGAATATGAGGCCCTTCTGCATGGTCTCCGGATGGGGGTCTCCATGGGCATTCAACGCCCAGATGTGCGTGGGGATTCGAACCTCACGATATCCCAAATAAATGGAGATTTTGAAGCCAAAGATCTGAAAATGGCAGCATATCGCAATGTCGTCCTAAAAATGTCAGCTCGGTTCGAGGGGCTCGAATTTCACCATATAGCTCGGGAAAACAATCAGGCAGCAGACGTCTTGGCACGCATCGGCGCAAAGCGCGATGCAGTCCCTCCCAACTTTTTCTTGGAAAGGCTATTCAAGCCATCCATACAATGGGAAGGGGAATACGGAAATAACAACCCAGATCCAGCCGCACCACCTGACACCCACAGTCTGACACAATGGGAGGCTCGGCCAATGAAGTAACATCCTCAGCCCACGTAATAATGGCAGTCATTGCCTCGTGGACAGAACCATTCTTAGCCTACTTAACTAGGCAGGAACTTCCCGAGGACCAAACAAGGCACGCTGCATAGTGCGGCGGTCTAAAGCCTATAAAGTCCACGAAGGAGAGCTTTATAAGAAAAGCACCACCGGAGTCCTTTAAAGGTGTATCTCCGAAGAGGAAGGGCGGAACCTTTTGGCCGAAATTCATGCCGGACTCGGCGGGCACCACACTGCAGCCCGGGCCCTTGTAAGCAAGGCCTTCCGTACTGGATTTTATTGGCCTATAGCCCGGGAAGATGCTCAGGACTTAGTCTAACGATGCGTCGGCTGCCAATTATTCGCTAACCAAAGCCATATGCCACCCACCGCCCTCCGAACTATACCCATCAACTGGCCCTTCGCGGTCTGGGGGCTTGACATGGTTGGACCCCTTAAAGGGGAACCCACAAGCAAAAATACTTATTGGTCATTGTTGACAAATTCACCAAATGGATAGAGGCCAAGCCTGTCAAGACGGCCGAATTCGGACCAGTGATAGACTTCATATCAGGGGTCGTACACCATTATGGCGTCCCCCATAGCATCATCACTGATAATGGCACGCACTTTACGGCCAATGAGGTAAAACTCTGGTGCAAAAACATGGGCATCAAGCTCGACTACGCTTCAGTCTATTACCCACAAACTAACTGTCAAGTCGAGCGGGCAAATTTGAGCGGCATCAAACCCAGACTAGTGCGGTCCCTCAAGGAATCTAACACGCACTGGGTAAAGGAGCTCGACTCCGTACTCTGGGGGCTGCGGACCACGCTGAACCGCACTACCCGATTCACACCATTTTTATGGTATACGGCGCAGAGGCAATCCTGCCCTGCGACATAATTCATGACTCACCTTGCGTGCGCATGTACGAAGAAAGAGAAGCCGAAATTGATCGGCAGGACAGTTTGGACGCATTGGAGGAGGAGCGCGACGTGGTAAAAGCCCGCTCCGCATTCTATCAACAACAGGCTCGAAGATATCAAAGCAGAGAAGTACGGGCCAAAACTTACAATGTTGATGAATTAGTTCTACGCCTGCCGGACAATAAAAAGGACAAACTCAAGCCCAAATGGGAAGGTCCCCTCATAATCAACCAAGTCCTGACTGGTGGAGCGTACCGTCTGCGAAATGCATCGGATAACCGACTCGAGCCGAACCCATGGAACGCTGCGCTCCTACGAAGATTTTATGCCTAGCGCCGGACTCTGTGTTCGTCTCCTTCCTTTGCCAATTTTTTACACATTAGCTGTCTTATATTTCTCTCCCTCTCCCTCCTTTTCTCTTACATCCGTTTAAGGGTTCATTTGCGCCTCGTTCGCACACAATTGACGCGCTAGCCGCGCTCATTATACCTGGGGGCTTCTTTAACAGAAGCTTATTTATACGGGCCTCGTGCCCAAGATGTGCGTCACACTTCCGCATGTACCTTTTATTCACCATTATATGCATCGATATGACTTAAGTTTTGGCCAAGCTGGGTTGCCTGGCTCCTGTGCTTACCCCTACGTTCCCGATTGTTCGGGTAGGTGGTAAAGGGAGCACCTCTGCGATTGTTACTGCCGGGTCAGCCGGATGTGTACCTCAGACTGGGTGAAGCCGAAAGCTAGCGTTCTTAAGGGAATATTAGGTCGTGAACTAAAAGATGTTTTTTACCTTGTTTATTTATCCGCCCCCGGATGCTTTCCTGCCTTTTTCGCAGTTCGGACATGCACTTTAGGGCATGCCTCCCAGGGAAAGGAACCCCTAATAGAACTATTCTCCCTGGAAGATGTTTCTTACTAACCATGTAATATAACATAACTAGTTGGGCACTTGTCTAATAAAGCACTAATTACCCCATACGCCTGATCTCCACGCATGCCCCGGTTCTTACATAACTGAAAGGGTATTTGGACACACTCCGGACTATCGGGTCCCAAGGTTGAAGCGAAAAGGTCCGCTATGACAAACGATCTACAATCCGGCTAGAAGGCATTTTACATGTCATTTTCAATTACATAGTCAATTTGACAGGGTATATTCCTCTTCAATACCATCCAACAGGCTGTCTAGTTTACAGTCCTGTTGGGAATATTTTGCGGCCAACTCTACCTGGCCGTACACTAAACTGACAGGGATCTCCTTCCCGTCGGGCCCCATAGGTCCGACCTCGGCCATATGGTTTGGGTCAGCCTTCATGTACCGCGTCTTCACCATGGCCCAGGCTTCCCTGGCGCCTTGACGGCAGGCCGATATCTTCCATAATCGAAAGCACCTCCGTGCTCCCTTCAGCTTCTCTGCAAGCTCTCCAAGGCCTTCGGGCATGGAGACGGACGGCCACAAGGCCTGGGCGACGCCTTGCATCACCTGCCGAACTCGTTCGTGCAGTTGTGAGAGCTCGGGAAGAAGGTCACCCATAGAACCGGGCATTTCCTCCGAAGGTCGTCCTGTCAGCATACCTACAGACATAACTCTGTCAATTCGACTTCCTCGCCGAACTCTTCTTTTCATAGTTCGTTCAAGCACTTACTGAACATGCCGCGTCGAAGCCGCCGATTCTCCTTCACGGAGTCCGACAGCTGAGCACGAACATCCTTTAGTTCCTCGGCCAGCTGGGTGTTGGCATCTTGAAGCTTGTTCTTCTCTTGCCTCACCCTCGTAAGCACGCTCTCGCTGGCCTTTAACTGGCGCAAGAGTTGCTGCTTGTCTGGATCCACTCCAGCGCCATCTGCACTGTTATTGTCAGAATTGTGCACATGCCGCACTTCACAACATACTTATCTTTCGAAGTGTATATTACCAGAGGGGGTCTCAGTGGCCTTTCCTGTCGCGGCTAGTGTGGCCTCAAGTTGGGCTTTGCACTCTTCCATCTCCTGGGACAGTTGGGTATTCTTTTCTGTAAGATCCTGCATAACAAATGATCCTTAATTCAGTTGTTCTAACTGTTTCAAGTCTCGGGGGCTACTGACATATATAACCATCAAATTTTCTCACCCGTATGTCTTTTACATACTTCTCTGTGGCTCAGGCTAGACCATTTTGAGCGGCACGGAGGTACGCATCTCCCGTATTAAAGGCGTCCAACGCCTCTTGGGAAAAACAAGCTCATGAAGAACAGTCCGGCGACGCCTGTGGTTCATGGCACTCTCCACCTCGGAATTGGTGGCAGATAACCCGGCCGCGTCCTTTATCGGAGGAGCGTCGGGTGGGCGCCCCGTGTTCGCCTCCGCTTCCGGACCCGGCCTTGAAGCCTGGCCGGTGGACATAGTCCGGTGAGAAGCTCTTCTTTTTAGCCCGAGGGCATAAACCCCGAGCATTAGAGAGAGCATGAGCGTTAGTATGCCTTGAGGGCATAAACCCCGAGCATTAAAGTTGCACGCCGTACCGTTGCGTCGGCGTCTCGATCCGGTCCGCACTTCTTTTTAGCCCGCTGGGCCTCGATGGCCCTTGTTGGCTAGCCACCGCAGGCTCGGCCCTCCGCCTCAAGGATTTCCCCTGCGAAAAAGGCCATTGGTATACGGCGATCAAAAATAAGCATGGATGGATCCTCTTGAAACACCCCAGTTGGGACTTCGATCTCAGTTACCTTTGAGGCTGGAAGTAGTCCGGGATAATCGGCCATAATGGCCACAAAGGTGTTGTCCTTACTCAATTGATGAAACACCCCATCAATCAGATCCACACATAAGTCTGGGTCCTCCTGAGAGTCTGGGTCGAGGGACCGTTCCGGGTCCTCGGTTGTGGAGGAGGGCTGTTTATCTCCTTTACAGTCTGGCATAGCTCCTGCGTTGAAATCGCTAGACTAAGTACTTAACTATGGGAATATGAAAACGGATGGGCAAGTGAAAGTGTTCGCTTACCCAGCTTGGAGGATTGTACATAGAAAATCCGCCCCGTGGGTTGGCGCGGAGGAATTCCTCCTCTTCTCCCTTGTACAAAGCGGACAAGATCTTCATTAGAGTGGCAGCCGAATCCGGCCCCTTACGGCCGCACCGGGTGGCGTCGCCCTCCCCGTTAAAATCCCACATGGGGTGGCCTCTGTACTGAAGCGGATGCACCCCCCGCGTAATGCATGTGGCCATGACCTCGATCATGGTCAGTCCGGAATGATCTAACAACCTTATCCAGCTCATCAGGTGAAGGAAGTGCCTGTCATTTTTCCTTCTGAGGGCTCCGTGGGCGCCAGCTCAGGCGCTTCTTCAAGGGAGCATTATCGAACTCAGGGAGGCCTATCCGTACAGGGTCCGGCAGAGGGACGTCTTCTATATAAAACCATTCTGAAGGCCAGTCTTCGGACGCCTTCTTTGGGGTTCCGGATAGATATCCGGTCCCGGCGATGCGCCATAGTTCGGCTTCGCCCACTTGATATATCGACCCCTCCCGAGAATGGGGCTCGAGGCAGAACAATTTCTTCCACAATGTGAAATGGGCCTTGATGCCCAAAGATAGCTCGCAAAGGGCTACGAAGCCCGCAATATGCAACATGGAGGCAGGCGTAAGGTTGTGCAACTGGAGGCCATAGAACTCCAGGAGTCCCCGGAGAAACGGATGGATTGGAAATCTGAGCCCTCTTATTAAATAAGGGACAAGGTATACCCGCTCTCCTTTGGAGGGATTGGGGACGCTCTCCGCTTGCCCTCCGCCATTATAGGTGGCGATCCCAGCTCGAACTGGGACCATGTAAGCTGGGGGGAGAAGCCCCTTGGCTTGGAGCGCTACTAGCTCGCTGTGCGGGACGGAACACCTCTCCCAATCCCCAGGCTGAGGGCTAGGGGGACGAGAGGAGGAGCTACGTCGACCGGCCATGATGGAATGGATCTCTGTCGAATGGACTCCGATGAATGCTCGTGGAGGGAAGATGATGTGATTCAGATCTAAGTCCCCGCCTCTTTTATAGGCAGCCATTTTCGCAGCTAGGGGGGTAAATGGAAAAACACCCTGTCTTTTCGCATTCTTTTGACACGTGGAAGATGGCCATTATTGGGCGCAGAAGCCAAGGAGCGCAACATTCATCAGAAGACGGACACTATTTGATAGGTATATGGGGTTTGGAGAAGAACCCGCCTTGCAATGCCGAAGACAAATCTGCACGCCGGACTCATCGTCATTGAAGCCTGGTTCGGGGGCTACTGAGGGAGTCTTGGATTAGGGGGTGTCCGGATGGCCGGACTATGACCTTTGGCCGGACTCCCGGACTATGAAGATACAACATTGAAGACTTCGTCCCGTGTCTGGATAGGACCTTCCTTGGCGTGGGAGGCAAGCTTGGCGATACGATATGTAGATCTCCTCCCATTGTAACCAACTCTGTGTAACCCTATCCCTCTCCGGTGTCTAAAAAAAGTGGAGAGTTTTAGTCCATAGGACGAACAACAATCATACCATAGGCTAGCTTCTAGGGTTTAGCCTCTCTGATCTCGTGGTAGATCTACTCTTGTACTACCCATATCATCAATATTAATCAAGCAGGAGTAGGGTTTTACCTCCATCGAGAGGGCCCGAACTTGGGTAAAAACATCGTGTCCCTTGTCTCCTGTTACCATCCTCCTAGAAGCACAGTTCGAGACCCCCTACCCGAGATCCGCCGGTTTTGACACCGACAAAGATCTTACATACAGAATGATACAACAAGGTGCCTACCTACACTAGTAGAAAAAGGGCCTTTTGTCCCGGTTCGTAAGGGCCTTCTATCCCAGTTTTGGAACCGGGACTAAAAGGTCATTACTAATGCCCTTGGCCTTTAGTCCCGGTTCTTACACAAACCGGGACAGATGGGCCTCCACGTGGCCGCTGCGGCCAGCCCAGGCAGGGGGGCCTTTGTCTCGGTTGGTGACACCAACCGGCACCAATAGGAATCCACGCGTCAGCAGTTGGCTGGAGTTGAGTTTTTTTTGAAAGGGCTGGTTTAGGGGTTTTGGGGGTTAATTTAGGTTGTTATTATCTTGCTAATAGAGAGAAGTGTCCTCTCTTATATATCTCCGTGCTTGGTTTATCACCGCTAGTGCTATGCCTAACGTTAACATGGCTTAGATTGAAGTGAAGGCAACATGTGGTGCATGTCGAAAGCAATACTAATCCTAACTTGATCAAGTTTGGATTGTACTACTTTCGACATGCACCACATGCATGTTGCCTTCACTTCAATCCAATCCATGTTAATTTCACTGGCTCGCATCATGCATCATCATATATAATAAGTCCTACTAATTAATCATCATCATACAACTTCTACTCGTTATTAATAACAAGTCATACGATCATCATCCTCATAGTCATCGAACCAACCCTAATTAATTGTTATTAGCACATGATCATCATTATGAGGTATAAATATACCCTCTTTAAGGTAAAATAGCATAAAACAATATAGACCCTGTCTCTCCATTATGGAGAATGGAGATCATCCTGTCTCCAATTCTTGCGATTCGCTTCCTCTTGCTTCCAAGCAGCTCCTTACGACTGTCCATACATTTTTTCCATTCTTTGATTGTCATGTCTCCACTTCTTTTAGAAATCCGGTATGGACAGTTGAGATTCGTAGGATGACCTGGTTGTACGTTCAAAACATCAAGGCGACCGTGCGTCTACATCAGATGAGGCACACAATCATTCGGGATTATCTGTTGAAAAATATAGTAATAGCTTCGTAGTTATCAATGATGTACTAGTTTTAGAAGTATGCAAAAGACGCACGGATGTCGTAATAGTAAAAAATCTTACCAGGGTATCTCCATGGTAGTTACCATAGTTCAACACGTGCACTAGTGGCACGTATTAGGCCCGGAACGTGGCACACTGTTAATGGATCGGATCAAATATGGGCCGGCATTTGACCCAAAACATGGCAGTCTATTAATGGGCCGACCTACTAGTGTCATCAAAATCTTTTGGGCCTTCAGCTGGGTCGGCCCATTATGGTCGGTGGAATCTCGTTCACCTGTAGCTGGGCTGGCCCATTATGGCTCGCAAAATCTTGCCGACCTTTCACTACTAGGGAAAACCCTAGCAGTAGCGCGGGTATTTTTCCTATTAGTAGCGCGGGACACTATCCTACTGATAAGGCGTTAGAGCTAACATATAGCAGTAGCGCATGTTGTCCCACGCTACTGCTATACATGGATAGCAGTAGCGATCTTTACAACAGAGCGTTGTTGCTAATATCTGGAGCGCTTTCTAGCAGTCCGCGCTACTGGTAAGGGAGCATTACTACGATCTTTATTCCCCTCGCTACTACTAGTTTTATTAGTTTATGTTTTTTCTGCATATTTGATTTTGTATTTGAATAGGCTTTATACAATAATATTTAGCATATCATACACATACAAATGTAATCATAGCATATACATACAAATAGTCTCATCAAAGCATGTCATCATCATAATCATCATCCAACACAAAGTGGTCTCTCGTCATCATCTCGAAAATAACGATACAAGTCTCAATTACTTGCAACTACATTGTCATCCATCTAAACAATGATATACGTGATAAGAGCTATCACTATGAAACCGAAAATAACTATTGACTATCGCTCGAAAACCAGTACACCTGGGCCTAACACTCCGGCCACTCGTCGTATACTCCTGGCGTAGCACTTCTTTGCCATCGATGATCTATGCACCTGCATTGTCACATGAGTCAATGATATGCAACAAATATAGTTGAGCAACAGAAAGAGACAGACTTGGCAAAAATAGAAGCAACATATCATAAGCATAAATAACAAAGTTCATCGTACCCAAAATGCCCTAACTAGAGTGCACTTCGCTAGTCGAGGAGGATGGTTTAATTACATCAAAATAAAGTTTCATCGTGCATAAATCAAAGTTTTGTCATACAGAAAGTATGGACTAAACGGACGCATTATCATATATCGACAATCACTCCAACATGTCGTGCCATCCATCCATGTCAGGGAGATAGTCCAAGAGCTTAGTGAAAGGCTTCATGTCGAGATGCTGAGAGGCTATGCGTGTTCGGACGTCTTCCCGTGACATTTGTCGTTCATCGTAGAACATGCTGGTTTATTCGACGACCTCCTTCATGATGATTTGGGCAACTTCGCGCTGGATGTGATAGAACTCAGCTCGAAGTTGCTGATCCTCGATATCTCCTATGTTCTTTGCCCATTGCAGAATATGGGCATCATCCGATCTAGGTGACATGTGAAGGTTCTGGTGATCCCGTCTGTACTCTAGCATGTGGTGTAGGACATAGAATCCATCGTTAAGAGAATTACTCGGTTGCTGGATGCAGCAGAAGTCGGTCTTATAGCTGAAGGTGGGCCTCTCCACCCCATGCGCCATAGTAAAAGATAGCACCGTCAAGAACATTCTTGATGTGGGTGTAATCCTTTTTGTTAATGTTCTTCGACGAGTCCAAGTAAAGAGCGTGGGAGTATCGGGGGTAGAGGATGATGAGGACGGCGCTCCCGCCGCTGCGCAAAATAAGTACACCTAAAATTAGTTAGCCTCCACCGTGAAAATGAATGATTGAAATCGAAGGAAGGATATCTGCGGATGACTTACAGGGCATGATAAGGCACAAGAATCGCCTCCTTGTCCTTATTGGCGACCATGAAATTGACGAGGTAGTCCCTCGCGTATTCACAGTGCTTTGCGCAGAGTGCCTAGAATCCCTCATCCATGAAGTACGGGTCAACGACACAGATATAAGGTATCTGCTCAAACCCGATGAGGTAGTTCATGTGCAAGGCATAAAGGCGGACAAACGTAAAATCCAGCTTCTTCATGTGAAACATGTCAAAGATGTAATCAAATCGAAGGAAGAACTTCTCCTCGGGGAATGTGTGGACGTACGACAATTGCTGCGACACGTTAACCACGTAGAGTGGGTATCCTGGATTTTTCAAGGCGATGAGGCCTTTCTCTATCCGCAACACACCATCATGAAGTATCCTTAGATCGCTGAATCTCCCCCCTAGCACTGCTTTAGGTAGGATTGGTTCACCGGGTATATGCCATTTTTCCGCACCGGGGATATCTATATGGTCTTGAACCCGAGGCTGCTGAGGCGGCTGTATCATAGAAGTAGCTTTGTTGCCTTTCCTCGGTCTCTTCCTACCCTTCTTTGCTACTGGAAGGTCATCCATAATACATTCAGACTCTGGAGGCGGCAATTCAGGCACCAACTCATGATGCTCAAATCCTAAGTAGGCGCCAGTATTGACATACTATTGAATGTCATCGTCATCCTCATCCTCATATATGGCGACGTCACCAGCGACTAATGGAGGCTCTTACTCACCCTGTCTGCTACCACCCAGCACGACAAATGACTCTAATTGAGTAGGTGGGGTGTTGATGTTCATACCTAACTTCGTGCTCGTGGGTGTGCTCCCGGCCGCCTCCAAACAAAGTAGACTCTCTGGCCACAACAGGACCCACCGATTGCAATCACCAAGCCGCTGCGGGGTTTCATCTTCATCCCCCCTAGTACTGGAGGAGCCAAATTTTTGTGGCCTGGTTTGACACTTGCCACAGAAACCTTGAGGACATCCGAGGGGATCAGCCGGCTGTGGAAAAATGGTTCCTTCGGCTCCATTATCGTCACCTTCCCCATGTCCACCTTCTGGTTGCCGATGGTGTACAATATGGTACACGGTGTTTCGTCAGCCTACAAAGAAAATTCTGAGACATCCGAAAGGCAACGAAAACGGGAGATTATAAATTTATTGAAGAGGGCCGGTGTGATAGATACCGTGAGGGCGTCGATCTCAGCCAAAGGCCAAGCACCGCCGAGCACGTCCGGTGCTGGAGCCGGTGCCGGAGCACGTGCGGGAGCCGGTGCGGGAGCAGGTGCATCTGCAGATGCTGGTGCAATGCTAGTCGAGCTGCTCCCCAAGAAGTCAGCAGGGGGAAACTCCGTTGCATTTTTTTCTGGATTTTGCCTACCCCAATTGAAAACGGCCGAAACCAAGGTAGTAGACATATCTACAAGCACCTGTTTCTCCACAGCTGCCGCTGTTGCGACTGTCTCAGATGCTTTCTTCTCAACCTTCTTGTCGATGTTTTCTTCAATTAACCTCCGTCTTTCCTTTCTCTCCTCCATGGTCTCAAGGTAGTAGTTCTTCCACGTGGCGCCGTCTCTGACACCATGCACGCGTCCATACGACGGTCGAGTCTCCACCGGGAGTCCTTTCAATATGTTCAATGCCTGATTGAATGGAGTGTCCCACTTGGCCCTCGCCAACGCCTCAGACGGCGAGTCACTTTCGACCGCAATCCTGTGTTGCTCTCTCTGCTAAAGCCACAAGGATCGTTTACAAATATGAATAACGTGTAGTCGAATTGATCACAAACTAAAAGTACCAACAGTCTCATGAACTCCGTCATGACCGCGTTCATCTCGAAAACCTTCTTCACTGGGTTCCAACGGTGCCGAGCCCTGAGGACGTCACACTCCTGCGGGACGGTGAACTCCGCCAAGGGGTCTGGGATGCCCAGGCTCGCGGCTTCCGCCTCCTCCTTGGCCCATATGGACCTCTTACCAACAGTCTCATCATTGATGGTGGCGGTTGTCCGTATGATGTAGCCTACTTGATTGCCGTAGCACGAGCGCGCTTCCTCGGGCATGGTTGGCTCAAAATTGCCGTCGCCCACCTCCGTGACCACCAGTGTAGTAGTCCTGAGATTATTAGGAAGTCGTTGCCTCTCTACTTTCGGTTCTATACCGGCTCTGCTAGTCTCAGCACCGGTCTCAGTCTCTGCGCCGGTCTCGATGCCGGTCTCAGCCTCAGCGCCGGTCTCGATGTCAGCATCAATCTCTGATGTGACATGTGGACCCACCAACATCAACTCTTGATCGTCGGCGTCCCTCAAAAATTCTTCTATCGCCCGGTCGATGTTGTCGCAGTCACCAGAACCATGTCCTTCATCGTTGCTATCCATGTTTCCTATGATTGAATCTAGTAATTACTTCTAGACCTAATAAAATGAATAATCACATGCAAGAACGTTGACTCCTTCTCGGTGCGGCAAATCCCGAGCACTCGATATGTCCTAGTTTGTAGCACAAGTCATGCTGAAATTCACGGAAAATTCCGGCATGACTTTTGCTAAAAAGTGGACAAATCGAGAACCTGGAATTTGCCGGAATGTAAATGAATCAAAATTCCGGCAAAACATAGGCCACTCGGCTTCATTCCCTGGAAAGAACAAAGCCACTTGGGCACAATCGAACCACTTCAATGAAAAGATATAACATGACCACTTCAATGAAAAGATATAATCAACAATAGAAGTCTAGGAAGGGATCATCTTTAAAATAAAACTTGCCTAAGTTCTTTTTCTTGAAAAATAGTGGTCTTTTCAAAAATCAAAAACCTTTGCAAAATGACCTCACTAAACACTTCTCTACCTAGGACAGAACCGAAATTATGTTGATCTAGCTATTCCTCTCTCCCACACACACACACTTTATTTTCTCTAACCCTTCTCTGCCTAGGACAGAACCCAATTAAATTGCAAAGGAACTCCATTTCTCTAACCCTTCTGACCTAATGCTCTAAAATGAAATTTTGATCTAACCTAGCCAACCTACTTAACCTAGCTTGTTAATCTGACGAACCTAATTAACCTACCTATTTAACCTAGTTTACCTAGATAATTAACCTAATTAAACTAGTTAATGTAGCTAATTCTCTATCAAAGCCCTAAATAAATTTTTGCACTACCCTAGATAATTAACCTAATTAAACTAGTTAACCTAACTAGTTCTCTGTCAAAGCCCTAACTAAATTTTTGCACTAACCTAGATAATTAAACTAATTAACTAGTTAACCTAGGTTCTCTGTCCAGTGTTTGTGCTATATATGCATGAGAGAGACAGAGGAGGGGTGGGGGCTTACAGATGATGGCTCCGGTGGTGGTGAGGAAGGCAGTGGTGGTGAGGGAGGCAGGGGCGTCTCGGTGACGGCGAGGGAGGCAGTTGTGGCGAGGGAGGATCTGGTGGCGTCGATGGCAGCTCCGGTGGCATTGATGAGGCCGCGCGGCTCCGTGGCGTTGGGGGCGGCTCCGGTGGCGTCGACGACGCGCGGCTCTGGTGGCTCCAGGGGCGTCGACGTCGGCAGGAGAGGGCGGCGAAGTGGGGCGACGGCGAATCAGGGAGACGGCGGCGGGGTGGGTCGAGGGATTTGGGGGAGAAGTAGTGTTCGGGGGGAAAAGTTTTTTTGGTTAAGTCAAACTTAGTGGTAGCGCATTTCGCCAAACGCGTTATAGCTAATGTAGATATAGCGGTTTTAGCAAAACGCGCTACTGCTATAGCTACATAATTTCCTTTCACTTTCTTATTTCCTTTTCTGTTCCTACAGTGTGGGTCTAGGAAACACGCTGCAACTACATTAGCTATAGCGCCTCTTATGAACAGACGCTACTGCTATGCCTTTCTCCTTTTTTCACTTTTTCATTTATTTTGCTTTACATTTTATTTTTCCCTTTCTCCTTTTTCTATTTATTTCATTTTAATTTACTTTTCTATTTGTTTTCATTTTATTTTATTTCCATTAGCAGTAGCGGTTTTCCTAGGAACTGCGCTACTACTTATGTCCTAGCGATAGTGCCCTTCTTCCAAGCCCGCTACTTCTATGCGTAACCTATAGTTCTAGTAATGGGAATATTAGTAGTAGCTCTTTTACGACTGCACGCGCTACTGCTACAATTTTACCTGTAGCACGGTGTTTTCTAACTCGCTACTGCTATCTAGCACTAGCTCCCTTTTTTGACCCGCGCTGCTGCTAAATTTCTGTGTATAAGGTTTTCCCTAGTAGTGTTTAGCTAGGCCGACCCATTATGGCCCACAAAAACTTGTGGACCTTTAGCTGGGCCGCCCCATTATGGCCCTCAAAATATCGTGAGCCTTTTGCTGGGCCGGCCCATTATGGACCACAAAATCATGTGGGCCTTTAGTTCGGTTGGCCCATTTAAACTTTATGGGCCACTTTTGGGCCGGTCCACGTGTCAATATTTCATAAGCGCATCTCGCCCATTGGATGAGTGACAGATGTGCCAACAGGGAGATGATGCGTGTTTCCTCCAGTCAACGATGATTTTACACGTGGGAAATCCCCATTGGTCCGGGCTGTTAACGGGTTATCGGATCCAAAACCGGACCCGGTATCTTAACAGCTTTCCATTATGGTGGATGCCACGTGTCGGTCACCCTTGACAAAAGCACTTCTGTGACGCGCGATTTATTGTCATCGAAGTGGACACTTCCGTGATGTTAATTTTGGTAATGTCATGGCACACTTCTACGACAACACATGTATGACTATCTTGATTCTGTCATAAAATTGTCATGGATGTACATGCATGACAAAAAACGCGACCTACTGTGACAAACACGTATCATCACGGAAGTGTATTTTTTTTGTAGTGCATGGAAAATATTGGCTACCCTTTCCCACCTCCAGTGTAGTAGAGCACACAAAAGAGAAATTTATTTTGAACATTAGAGATGGCACATGCAAATTTGCTTAGAACGGCATGGAAATACCGCATATAGGTAGGTATAGTGGACTTAGAAGGCAAAACAGGTTTAAAGGGTTTTTGATGCACAAGTAGTGATCATACTTAGTGCAAAATGAAGGCTCACAAAAAGATTGAGAAGCGAACAACCAAAAAGTGAAAAGTCTCGTACCCAGGCATTAAGCATAAGTAACACCGAATAATGCACCATAAGTAGGATATAAATTTCATTGCATAACTATTGACTTGTGTGCTTGCATAGGGAATCACAAATCTTAACATCAATATTCTTATTAAAGCACAATTACTCATCAATATGACTCACATATCGTATCGTCATGTATCAAAACCATTACTATGTTTCAAGTTTATTTTTTCCAATTGTCTTGAGGAAAGTTTTTATTATATCCTCCTTGGATATCTATCAGTTTGGGACTATTTTCATGTGTTGCTTTTGATAATCTCAAGCACATATAATTGAAGATCATGAGCATAATTTATTTTATTTCTCTCAAAATAATCTAAGTGAAGCAAGAGAGAATTTATTAAAAATTTACTAACTCCCAAATAAATCTAAGTGAAGCATGACATCATTTCTTCAAAAATAACAAAGCACACCATCCTAAAAAATATATAAGTGAAGTACTAGAGGAAGTCCATGGCTCTAAACATTTAAGTGAAGCATAGGAGCAAGCATAGCATAATTTTTGGCTCTCCCAAAAGGGTGTGTCCAGGAAGGATTCAACACTTAAGATACAAATCAAAACAAACAAAGAATCATATCATACAAGATGCTCCAAGAAAAACTCATATCATGTGACGAATAAAAATATAGTTTCAAGTAAAATACCGATGGTTGTTAGAATAAAGCGGGGATGCCACTCGGGGGCATCCCCAATCTTAGTTTCTTGCTACTTCTTTGAATATTATCTTGGGTTGCCTCGGGCATCCCCAAGCTTAGCCTTTTACCTATCTTTATTCGTTCATCCATCATAAGATAACCCAAAACTTGAAAACTTCAATCACACAAAACTCAAACAAAACCTTCGTGAGATCCGTTAGTATAAGAAACCAAACCACTACTATAAGTACTGTAGAAAACCTATTATTATTTTGTTATTGCATTATATCTACTTTATTCCAACTTTTATATGGCAAACACTCATCAAATAAAACCATAGACTCATCAAAACAAGCACACGACACTAAGAAAACAGAATCTGTCAAAAACAGAACAACCAGTAATCTGAAATTTTAGAATACTTATGTAACTCAGAAAATTATGAAATAAAGTGGTGGACGTGAGGAATTTGTCTATGAATACTATCTAAAAAGAATCAACTTAAAATCACTCTTCTGTAAAACATGACAACGAATCTCGTGAGCGCAAAAGTGTCTGTTTTTCAGCAAGATCAAATAAACTTTCACCCAAGTCTTCCCAAAGGTCTTGCTTGGCACAAACACTAATTAAGACACAAAAAACACAATTATAAAACTATAATAATTGTGCTAGTCCTCAATAACAGAAATCAACAAGCAAAAGCAAACTTTATTCATTGGGTTGCCTCCCAACAAGCAGTTTTCTTTAAAGCCTTTTAGCTAGGCATTGGGATTTCAATGATGCTCACATAAAAGAGAAGAATTGAAGCACAAAGAGAGCATCATAGAACATGTGACAAACACATATAATTATAAAATACTTCCTATGCATAGGCATTTTATAAGCAAACAAATTCTCAAGGCAAGTAGAAACTAGCTTATGCAAGGATAAAGAAAGAGACGATAGCAATCTCGACATGAAGAGAGGTATTTTGGTAACATGAAGATTTCCACAACCACATTTACCTCTCTCATAATAATTATATGTTGGATCATATTCAAATTCAACAATATTGCTATTACATAACATATTTTCTATATGATCCACATGCATGCAAAGGTGACACTCTTCCAAAATAGTGGGACTAACATTAACTAAAGTCATGACCTCTCCAAACCCACTTTTATCAAAAATTTCATAAGATTGAACATTCTCCAAAGTAGTGGCATCTAAAGTTGACACTCTTCCAAAACCACTTTTAATATTATTTCAAAGACTATTATCGATCTCATATTCATCACGGGGCTTAAATTGTTTTTCAAGATCATAAGAAGAATCACCCCAACCATGATCGTTGCAATAAGTAGTGGACATAGAAAAATTAGCATCCCCAAGCTTGGGGGTTTGCATATTATTAGCACAATTGACATTAGTAGAATTTATAGTAAAATCATTACACTCATGCTTTTCATTCAAAGAGCTATCATGAATCACTTCATAAATTTCTTCATCACAATTTTTCAGATTCACGAATCTCAAGCAAAACTTCATAAATATAATCTAGTGTACTCAAATCACTAGAAATTTAATCATGATAATTGGATCTATTAAAAAGATTAGCAAGTGGATGAGGATCCATATCAAGAGATATTTAGCATGCAAAGATGCAAGCAAATAGAAGACACATAGCACACAAGCAAAGAAGAGATCTGACAAGAAAACGACGAACGGAAAAAAGAGGGCGAATAAAACGACAAATTTTTGTGAAGTGGGGGAGAGGAAAATGAGAGGCAAATGGAAAATTATGTAAATTGAGAAGATATGATATTTGTGATTAGGAACCTGGTTGATGTTGAAGATCCTCCCCGACAACGGCACCACAAATTCCTTTTGATGTCTGCTAGAACTACGTCGGTATTTCCCCAAAGAGGAAGGGATGATGCAGTATAGAGACGGTAGGTATTTCTCTTAGTGATGAGACCAAGGTTATGGAACCAGTAGGAGAACCTCCTCTCACCACGTAAACAACACCGGCACACAAATAACAAATACTCACAACCCTACGTGTTAAAGGCGTTGTCAATCCCTTTTGGGTACGGTGCCTCAAGATAGGCAAATAACACGAGGTAAAAGTGGTAGATAGGATAAATAGATCGCGGAACAAATAAATTGCAGCAAGGTATTTTTGTATTTTTTGTTTAATAGATCTGAAAATAAATGCAAGAGAGAATAGATCACAAAGGCAAATATGATGAAAATAGACCCGGGGGCCATAGGTTTCACTAGTGGCTTCTCTCGACAGTAATAGCAAATGGTGGGAAAACAATTACTGTTGGGCAATTGATAGAACTTCAAATAATCATGACGATATCCAGGCAATGATCATTATATAGGCATCACGTCCAAGACTAGTAGACTGACTCCTGCCTGCATCTACTACTATTAGTCCACACATCGACCGCTATCCAACATGCATCTAGTGTATTAAGTTCATGAAAAAAACGGACAAATGCAATAAGAACGATGAAATGATGTAGACGAGATCCGTTTATCTATTGCAGAGATATAGATCTCATCTTGTTATCCTTAGTAGCAATGATACATACGTGTCGGTTCCTCGTCTGTCACCGGGATCAAGCACCGTAAGATCGAACCCACTACGAAGCACCTCTTCCCATTGCAAGATAAATAGATAAAAATGCATATAAGAGGTCGAAGAAGTCTCAAATAACTTTCATGGATAGAAACATAGATCTGATCATAAACTGAAAGTTCATCGAATCCCAACAAACACACTGCCAAAAGACTTATATCATATGGATCTCCAAGAGACCATTGTATTGATAATAAAGAGAGAGAGGACGCCATCTAGCTACTAACTACGGACCTGTAGGTCTACAGAGAACTACTCACGCATCATAGGAGAGGCATCAATGGAAGTGGTGAACCCCTCCATGACGGTGTCTAGATTAGATCTGGTGGTTCTAGACTCTGCGGCGGCTTGATCAATATTTCATCGACTCCCCTAGGGTTTCTGGAATATTGTGGTATTTATAGAGCAAAGAGGCAGTTCGGGGGGCACCCGAGGTGGGCAGCACCCACCTGGGCGCGCCTGGGCCTCCTGGCGCGCCCTGGTGGGTGTTGCTCCCCTCGAGCAGCCCCAGGTGCTTCCTTGGCCCACTAGGTTTCTTCTGGCCCAAAAAAACCCGCCAGGAGTTTCGTTGCGTTTGGACTCCGTTTGATATAGATTTCATGCGATGTAAAAAACATGCAGAAAACATCAATTGGCATTGGGCACTATGTCAATAGGTTAGTACCAAAAAATGATATAAAATTACTATAAAATGATTGTAAAACATCAAAGAATGACAATATAACAGCATGGAACAATCAAAAATTATAGATACGTTGGAGACATATCAGTACAACACTAGATTTGCTGCAATGGAAGGCAGAGAATGCTTTATCTGACAAGGGATTAGAGAAGGTACTAAAAATAATGAAGAAGAAGCTTCCAAAGGATAACGAATTGCATGAAAGTACTTACAAAACAAAGAAGGTTCTCTGCCCTTTAGGATTGGAGGTGCAGAAGATACATGCATTCCCTAATGAGTTCATCATGTACTATGGTGAGGAGTACGAGAATTTGAACGCATGCCCGGTATGCGGTGCATTGCGGTATAAGATTAGACGAGATGACCCTGGTGATGTTAAGGGCGAGCGCCCCCGGAAGAGGGTTCCTGCCAAGGTGATGTGGTATGCTCCTATAATACCACGGTTGAAACGTTTATTCAGAAATAAAGAGCATGCCAAGTTGATGTGATGGCATAAAGAAGATCAAAAGTATATATTTGGACAAATGCAGGACGAATGTGTACCAGGGACATCTTCGATTTCTTGCGACCAAGCATGCCTTAAGAAAGAAAGGCAAGCATTTCAAAGGTCAGGCAGAACACCGAAAGAAGCTCGTCCTCCGTACTGGTGATGACATACTTGATATGGTCAAGGATTTACAAGTAATCTTTGGAAAGGATCTTGGCGAATAATCTGTTCAGAATGATGCTGAGGGACGCGCACCCATGTGGAAGAAGAAATCTATATTTTGGGACCTACCCTATTTGAAAGACCTAGAGGTCCGCTGTGCAATCAACGTGATGCACATGACGAAGAATCTTTGCGTGAACCTTCTAGGCTTCTTGGGCGTGTATGGGAAGACAAAAGATACACCGGAGGCACAGGAGGACCAGCAACGTGTGCACGAAAACGACGACATGCATCCGAAACAGTATGAATGTACTTCCAGCTACGCTCTTACCAAAGAAGAGAAGGAAATCTTCTTTGAATGCCTTCTCAGTATGAAGGTCCCGTCTAGTTTCTCTTCCAATATAAAGGGAATAATAAATATCCCAGAGAAAAAGTTCTAGAACATAAAGTCTCATGACTGGCACGTGATTATGATGCATTTTCTTCAATTGCATTGATGGGGCTTCTACCGAAAAATGTTTGACTAGCCGTTGTGAAGCTATGTGCATTCGTCAATGCAATCTCTCAGAAGTTAATCGATCTAGAAATTCTACCAATGTTACAGAATGATTTGGTGCTATGTCTTGTCAGTTTTGAATTGGTGTTCCCACCATCCTTCTTCAATATCATTACGCATGCTCTAGTTCATCTAGTCAACAAGATTGCCATTCTGGGTCCTGTATTTCTACACAATATGTTCCCCTTTGAGAGGTTCATGGGAGTCTTAAAGATATATGTTCGTAACCATGCTAGGCCAGATGGAAGCATCTCCATGGGCCATCAAATAGAGGAGGTCATTGGGTTTTGTGTTGACTTTATTCTTGAACTTAAGCCAATTGGTGTTCCTCAATCACGGTATGAGGGAAGAGTGACTGTAAGAGGCACTCTAGGAGCGGATCCAATAATATGTAGGGATGGGCATTCTTGGGCTCAAGCACACTACACAGTTCTATAGAACTATTCCTTGGTGACCCCGTATGTCAATGAACACAAGAATATTCTACTCTCTAAACACCAGGAGCAATCTGACGACTGGATTACATGTGAACACATTAGGACTTCCGGTAGTTGGCTGCAAACAGATCTCATGGGTAACAACATTGTTGGAGATGAGTTGTACTCATTGGCCAGGACACCATCTTCGACTGTATTGACTTACCAAGGGTACGAGTTAAATGGGAATACATTTTACATGGTCGCCAAAGATAAAAAGAGCACCAACCAAAACAATGGTGTCCGCTTTGATGCAACAACCAACAAGGGAAATGACAGATATTATGTTTACATAGTGGACATATGGGAACTTGACTATGGACATGATTTTAACGTCCCTTTGTTTCGGTGCAAATGGGTCAATCTATCAGAGGCAGGGTGCAGGTAGACCTGCAGTACGAAATGGCAATAGTGGATCTCAACAATCTTGTGTACACAGACGGACCTTTTGTCCTTGCCAATGATCACTACTGGAAACAGGTAATTTGCCGTCTGTGGATCACAGACGGCAAAGACCTAAATCCAGACGGCAAAGACTTTGCCGTGATGAAGCAGACGGCAAAGATAAGTCGGCAAAGAATAATTTGCCGTCAACTTTTTTATAGGGAAGACGACAAAGACTTTGCCATCTGCCAATCCCAATAATACACGGCAAAGCAATATCTTTGCTGTGACCGAAATACAATCTTTTCCATCAGCTGATCTAATTTACAGACGGCAAATAATTTTTTATTTTTAAAAAAAATCACAGAACATTTTCTAAAACTTTTCTCATGGCATTCTTCATAGATCAATTTACACAACAAGTCTATTACAATCTTTTCGCTGAACACCTAACCATAAAACATTGGTAGCTACAGCATTGTTTGTATATCCATTTACACAACTCAACATCCATATTTTCGATAATCAAGATATACATTCATGATATAGAGAAAAAAGGTCAAGCAACTCTGTCGCCCTGCTGCAGACAGCACCGGGCACGGGGCAGCGCCTGTCGACAGCCGCTCGGTGTCTTGCACCCGATGGAGACGAGGAGCAGCGGCCCTCCGCGCCCGGCACTACTCCCAGCGGCGGCCGGTGAGGCGAGTGAGGAAGGATCCGGCAGTCGGACAGCACGGGCGGAGGCGGGCACACGCGGGCGGAGGCGGGCGGCGCTCAGTGGCGCGGGCGGAGGCAAGCTCCGGCGGGCGGCGCCCGGTGGCGCGGGCAGAGGCAAGCTCCGGCAGGCGGCAACCGGTGGCGCGGGCGGAGGCAAGATCCGGCGGGCGAAGACAGGCGGAGGCGGACGCGGGGGCGCTGCACCTCCTTGTCCTCCTGGTCGTGGACATCGTCTTTGGCGCCGTCATTGGAGAGCGCCGCTCTCGGTTGTCCTTGGCCAGCGCGGCGTTGAGGAGCGCCCTCATTCCGGCAAGGGGACGCCGCGGGGACGAGGCGGGGTCCGGCGAGGGGACGCCGCGGGGTCCGGCGAGGGGACGAAGCGAGGTCCGGCGAGGGGAAAGTGAATGGGGCCGGCGGCGAGGTGGTGGCTGGCGAGGCGAAGCGAGGTGGTTGCGGGAGCTGCCCTTCTCGATTTGGATCACAAAGAGAGAAACGAGAGAGAGAGAGAGAGAGAGAGAGAGATCATGGTGGGGGTGGGCCGCTCGGGTGGATAAGGACAGAGCAGTGGAGCACGTGGGTGTGTGGGGCGTGGGGGCGCGTGGGTGCGTGGGGCGTCAGGGGCACGTGAGGATGTGCTTCTCAGATCCTGCCATCTCATCAATCCATGTGATCGATCCGTGTATTGTGTTTCTTCTTTGCCGTCTGTGTTTTTAATACAGACGACAAAGAGCATACTTTATCATCTGTAATAAAAAACATAGACGGCAAAGATCTTTGCCGTCTGCGGTTTTTATTACGGACGGCAAAGAGCATGCTTTGCCGTCTATAATAAAAAACGTAGATGGCAAAGATCTTTGCCATCTGTGTTTTGTATTATAGACGGCAAAGAATGCTCTTTGCCGTCTGTATTTTTTTTGCAGATGGCAAAGTCTTTTTTTCTGTTAGTTTTTTCTTTGTCGTCTTCTGATGACGGCAAATCCACTCTTTGCCGTCTGCTCGACGAAAAGCTGACGGCAAAGACGCCTCCTGACGGCAAATTAGCAGTTTCCTGTAGTGGATGTGGCGCATGTTTTCTATGTGAAGGACATGTCTTTCAAACCAAGAAAAAGAAAAGATAAGGAAGTGAATAGATCAAACGATGAGCCAGAGTGCCACATAGTTCTTTCAGGTAGAAGAGACATCGTGGGAGTGGAGGGCAAGATAGACATGTCTAAAGATTATGAAAAGTTTCATGAAATTCCACCCTTGAAAGTGAAGGCTCTGACCCAAGCATCCTGTTAAACGATGATGATTATCCATGGTTACGGCACAATATGCAAGGGACAATCGCGAAGAAAAAGTGAGGACTTTCTCTCCACAACTATTCTGATGATGGCTTTGATCTAGAATATCACTTCAGTTACATGTCAAGAAATGAAATCCCTTTTGTAATACATGAGTTTTTGTCCGAAACCCAGATACTTCGAAAGAGATTGTCCAGTTTGTACACAAAGTGCATCTAGTTTTCCCGTAACCCCCTGAACTTTGTAGCACATGATATGTGGTTGAAATTATGATACCATGCCAAGTTTCAACCTTTTCGGAGCTCATTTCTAGTGCTTTTCAATTTCAGGGTCATTTACCTCAAAGAATAAACCATTAAATGCATGAAAAATAGCAAATCAAGTCATAAAAGGGTTGGAAATTGATGATGTGCCTTTGAATGGTGCATATTGAATGCGCAGAAAGTCTGGAGTTAAAATATGGCTAAAACTAAAATCCCTTTTGTAATAGATGAGTTTTCGTCTGAAACCCTGATACTTCGAAAGAGATTGTTCAGTTTGTACACGAAGTGCATCTAGTTTTTCCCATAACCCTCTGAACATATTAGCACTTGCTATATGGGTGCAATTATGATACCATGCCAAGTTTCAACCTTTCATTTGTGGTGCTTTTTAATTTCAGGGTCATTTAAGAATGAACTAATAGCAAACAGAATGAACTAAAAAGCTTTTATAAAACTCTAATAGTAAAAAGCATAAACTAAAAAGCTTTTAGAAAACTCTAATAGAAAAAGGAATCAACTAAAAAGAAATAATAAAAAATAAAACTGATGCAACTAAAATTATATAAAATTAATGCACTAACATTATATAAAATGCATGCAACTAAAATTATATAACAAAAATACCATGTGCAAAAAATAACAATAAAAATTTAAAAACACATATTAAAAAATAGCCCGCCTACTAGGCACCACAGCCTGCATACGACTAGAAACCCTACAAATGGGCCAAGATGCAGGCTCCCAATGCAAATATGACCAACATGACATGCGATAGGCATGTACTGCCTGCAGTAGAGAGGAGCTCGAGAGGGTAGAGACAACACCGCTTATAAACCACTCCGAGCCCCTCTCAACTAGGGAGGTGGGACTAAACATTTGGCCGCCACAGCACAGCCCTTTAGTCCCGGTTGGTGGCTCCAACCGGGACGAAAGGGGGGCCTTTGGACCTCATTGGAGCCACCAACCGGGACTAGAGGGTTGGGCATATAAGCAGGACTTTGCGAAATTTGCAAAAGCCATCTACAGTTTCTCGTTGTTCCCTCCTTTGACGGTGATGCTAGGCTGCCCCGACGCCGTCACCGCACCCCTGCCCCGCCGTTGCCGCACCCCTGCCCCACCGTCGCCATCGCCACCCCCGAGCCCGCACACTGTTGCTCCTCCCCGACCCCTCCCCGCTCCCCTACCCCGGCGTTACCATCTCCATTATCGTCGCTGCCCCCAACACTACTAGGGAAAAGCCTAGAAGTAGCACCAGTTTTAGGTATAGCAGTAGCATGGGGATGCGCAGTACTGATATGGCGCTACAGCTGAAGTGTATCAGTAGCGTGTGTTTGCCCGCGCTACTGCTATACCTGCTTAGCAGTAGCGCTTTTGGTAGAGAGCGCTACTGGTAGTTACAGCAGCGCGCCGCTCTACTAGTCGTACTACTATTATTACGCATTTCTTTTTTTATTCATATTCATACGCCATTATACAAGTTTTCATATAGTAACAATTTAGAGCTTGTTTTTACATTAGAATGAGTTATTACATCATTGGGTGAAAGAACCGTGGATTAGTTTCAACTTTCAAGTGCATGGATCCAAAGTGAACAATGGTCACTTTGTATCTCCACAAAGTGATCCAAAGTGCATGAAACTAAATCATGGTTCCTTCACCAAATGACATAATAACTCATCATCATCATCGTCATCATCATCATCATCATCATAATATGATTAACAACTTATCGTCATAATACATCATTTTCATGTAACAACTCCTCCTCATCGTCATTTTTGTCCATGAGACAAAACAACTTGGTCACTAGTTATAATAACAACTCCTCCTCCACCTCCTCATCATCATCATCGTCATCATCATAGTACTCATAATAACTACTCCTCCTCCTCAGCATCACTATCAACACTAACACATTGTAGCACATAATAAAAACTTCTCATCATCATCATAGTCAAATATAATCAACACTAACTAATTGTTCTTAATACCTAGGACCTACTCCTGTTGTGCTCTCTCGGGTAAAATAGCATAAAACATGTGTAGCACTCCTACTTCATCATATTGGAGAATGCAGATGAACATGTCTCCTAATTGTGGGTTGCACTTATGATTGCTCCCCGCTAGTACTTCTCTTTTGTGATCCTTCACAATTTTGCTCCAGTCTTTGACTATTAAGAGTTGCTCGCTTTGAGAAATGATGAATGCACACATGTGCAATGCAGGATATCTTGGTCATAAGCTAACCATTATCATGCGACCTTTAGACTTGATCCAACAAGGCACATCACTCATTGGGAGTCCCTGTTGAAGAACATCGTAGTAACATACTTAGCAATAAAGATTAACTTAAAAAATAATGTATGAAAAAGATGCACTCAGGACAAATACTAAAAGTCTTACCATCATTCCTAACTAGATGTGACCGTAGTTCAATACGCACACTAGTGGTCGCATGTTTTGAGTACTAATATCTCGAAGTCCAGGAAAATAACCTGTCTTGATAGTATCAAGGTCCTCCAGCAATGAAACATAATGACTTATCTCCTCGCACTTTAGTTCAGCCCAGGGACAGTAGTAGGTGTCTTCTACCAAGCATCGGACATGTTTGCATCAATGGAAATAAGTTGTTAATAGAAATTAATTGTCAATTATTTTTAAATAAACAATATAAATTAATTAATAAATATGGTTGAGAAACTCACATAATGGTAGAACTAGAGGTGTCTACACATCGACCCAGATGTCCATATTACCTTCAATTTCATTCTTTGGACGAATATCAAAGATAAGCATATTAGGCTCAAATGCATATGCCTTGCATAGTGCTACCCAAGTTTTGCATTCAAAATGGGAGTAGTTCTCTGTATTGTATAATTTTACGGCAAATGTATAACCATGCTCGGTCCTCAAGTGGACTCTCTTTACCTCCATACTTTCCACAGTACTCAAACCAGTCTTATCCAAGACATACATTCTTGCATGCACTAGTGCAGAATCGGGCAATAGCACCGGTTCGTAAGGCCCTTTAGTGTCGGTTCCATAACCGGCACTAAAGTGTTATCACTAAAGCCCCCCCCCCTTTAGTACCGGTTCAGCACGAACCGGTGCTAAAGGGCAACCACGTGGCACGAGCCAGCTCCGGGGGCCTGGAGCCCTTTAGTACCGGTTGGTAAGACCAACCGGTACTATAAGGTTTGGAGGTTTTAGTTTTATGATTTATTTTTCATTTAATTTTGTGTTTCCATTTTAATTCTTTTTCGTTTGCTGGTATTTTACGATACTACACATTGTACACGTTATGCATATATATATATATGTATATATAAATAGAATTTCTAGTAGAACCAATCATGCATATATATATCATCAATGTCTCACAAACCATCATATTAATTAATTCACACATACACACATGTATAGCTATATACAATTTCTCCTACATATGCATTGCCTTCGGAGCCAATGGCATTATAGCCTAATTGGTGCCTTCGGAGCACGATGACAATTGGAAGTGGTTTTCATGGGGGCGGTAGCGGGTAATAGTATTCTCCCTTCGGATTTATGACCTGGTCGAGCAAAAATCCCGCTATTTCCTCTTGAAGTGCTTCTACGCGCTCCGTTTCTAGGAGCTTCGCCTGCACCTCTCTGAACTGTTAAGAAGGAGATCAATATGCATGTGTATTAGTTGTGTGACTAGATATCGATAATGGTGTAAAAATTGTGAATAGTGTTTTGACAAGCGTACCCATTCCTGTCTTTGAGATCTGCTCCTTTCGGACGCCATCATGCGAATGTTCTTGCAAACGCAGAATGCACACACATCAGTCCCCTGCGCCTGCTTCAGGGCCTTTATGAGAATGGAATTTGATCAGATAATAATTAATCAAGGATGATAATTAAAGAGATGGCAGCTAGCTAGCTAGCTAGTACTACTTAATTACTTACCTTGGGTCTTCCCCATTTAAGCTTTTCTTTCCATTCGCCGTCCGTGACCCTGATGAACCTTGCCCAAGCCCTGCCCGCTGAAAAAGAAAATGAATAAAGGGGTTATTAAATAGTTCATATCATGAAATGACGAACTAAATAGGCCGAGATATATAGTTAATAATGATTGAAATTACCTGTTGACTATCCCAAACAAGATGTTATAGTCAGTTTTTTCTTTGAGTAGTGAGTCCAGTATTTCAACTATTCCGGTGTCAACTTTAATGATACACAAGACCCAGTGATATCTGCATGCACACACGTTTGCATGTCTTAATTAAGCAGGCATATGTAAGCAAAAACATGTAGCTAGCTAGTAGGCAAAAACAGAGAATTTGTAGTACAAGACAGTGTGACTCACTGGAAGTTGTAAGGAAGTAGTATATCTTCATTGTATTTGAGGCGCTTCAAGAACTCAAGCATGCTGTCCTCTACGGCCTTTGGATGACGTTCATCTAATTTCCATGGGTATTCATTAACGGTGTTTGGGTCAATGAACCCAATGCCATAGCGTCCACCTTTTCTCATTTCATACATCTTCATCCTGCATATAATACCACAGAAAAGAATATAGTGAGGATAATTACAGGTAATGATTGATCAAAAGGATCACTACAGCTAGCTTGAGACTTTAATTACAGAAAGAAATCACTTACAGACAATAGCAACTGACGATAGATTTGTCGAGTGCATCTTGATTGTATAACTGAAACAGTTCAGAATACTCAACGGACACAACTTTCTCATGGTAGTAATGATCCTCCTTTACATTCACCATGAGGGACAATCGATCGAAAATCTTGGTAATGTCCATGTACCATTGATGCAATTCATACATTCTCGTTGGGAGGTTCTTGACCTTGTCTGGCTCGACCAAAGGTTGGCCCCGGACATATTTCTGTTTTATTTCATCCTCTCTAAGCACAGGCATGGGCTCAATCTCGAGGAGTTGTCCAACAGTGATTTTGAGAACTTCAGCCTGCATTATATGCTCCTCCGTTATTACCACATTGCCCACCTCAGGAACGTAAACTTTTTGCCCACAATAATATTGGGCGCGCGTACTGTCACGTGTTGTTGGCACAACAAGCGAGGGGATCGATTGCGCCGCCTGTTCTCCCAGCTGGGGAATGGTTTTCCCGCATTTTTTGACAGCTGCTTCTTGTTTGCTCGATCCCGAGCTCGCCTCCTTACATACACGTGCTCGATTTAACTTCCTGATGTGGCGCTCATAGTCTGTGTCAACAGGCTTGGGAGCTGGTGGTTGAGCCATACGAATGAAGTGGTCAATCGTTTCCTCAGGCACTTTCTCCCTTGGCGGCGGTGGCGGTTTCGGTGCAAAATGGGCCTCCACCTCGGCCTTCGATATGGCTGTGATTTCCTCCTCGGACCTGTCATAAGCCCTCTGCGGAAGAGGCGTCAGGCTTGGACCATATTTATATCGCTTGCCTCCGCCTGTACTTCCTGTACTACCTCGACTCGTACCGCTACGCACCATAGCTGCGGGGTGTCTCTTCTGTGATTGCTGAGGCGGCGGAGACGGCTGACGGGGCTGAGTTGGACGAGGAGGAGTGGCCGCCTGAAGCTGTGCCGGACTTGGAGGAGGAGTGGCCTGAGGTTGTGCCGGACTTGGAGGAGGAGTGGATGTCTGACGATGTGGCGGACTTGGAGGAGGAGGAGTGGCCTGACACTTTGCCGGACTTGGAGGAGGAGTGGCCTGACACTTTGCCGGACTTGGTGGACTTGCAGGAGCGGGAGACTGCTGACTCGGGGGCAGACTTCGACGAGGAGTCGGCTGACGCGGTGTCGGTGGCCTTCGAATGATGATGCAATCCTTTTTCCATAGGATGATACAATGTTTGGCGTCTCCGAGAAAGTGCTCGTCGTCACCTCCAGGATAGTCAAGCTCTAGCTCCGAATATGGGTCCACCACCTCATCAACCAAGACACGAGCATAGCCCGCTGGAATCGGGTTGCAATGGAAGGTTGCCTCAGAAGGATTTGTAAAAGCAATGGCGTCCGCCACCTTCATGGATATGTTCTTCATTTTGACGTGTAGCTCGCAGCTAGTGTTCTCCGTGATGTCATCCACGGGGTATCTACCTAGCATTGCATCGTCCGGGGCGGAACCCACGCTGCTTCTCGGCATGGATGGGGCGGTGCTATCCAATGCTGGATCATTCGCTAGCTGCTGCAGCTGCTGAGACCCCCTTTGCTGGGTAAGTGAGTCGATCTGCTCCTGCTGCCGCTGGAATTTGACTACCAATTCCACTTGACTTGCTTCTAGGCCTTGAAGGCGTTCATAGTCCCGCTTCCTCTGCTCCTCCTCCATCTTCCTCTTCTTCTCCTCTGCAATCTTCTTTCTCGCACGGGTTCTGTAGTCATTGTTCCAATCTGAGAACCCCTCATACCACGGAATAGCGCCCTTGCCTCGGTTCTTCCCGGGTGTTCAGGATTTCCCAGGGCACGCGTAAGCTCGTCGTTCTCTCTATTGGGCTGGAACACCCCCGATCGTGCATCTTCTATTGCAACAAGTATCGCATTGTCGGCTCCCTTCAGACTTGCCCTCGTCGAAACATTGCCTGTCTTCGGGTCCAACTCCCCCCCATGCGCATAGAACCAAGTCTTGACCCTGGGGGCCAGCTCTTAGTAACCGGAGTGGCACCTGCATCCTCCATCTCTTTCTCAGACTTATCCCACTTAGGCATTGCCACCGCATAGCCACCTAGCCCCAGCTTATGGAACTTATCTTTTTTTCGGCATTCTTCTTGTTTATTCTCGACCGTTCCTTAGCTAATTCCGAATCCTTGAATTTCATGAAATCGTCCCAATGAGCACGTTGGTTCTCTAGTGTTCCCTCCAATACTGGAGTCTTCCTTCCTCCCTTGACGTACTTGTCCCATTCACGATTCTTGTGGTTCTTGAATGCAACCGCCATCTTCCTAAGAGCAGCGTCCTTGACTTTCTGCACATCTGCTTCTGTGAAATGATCTGGTAGGGTGAAATGTTCCATGAGAGTATCCCAAAGCAGATCTTTTTGATTCTTGCCGACAAAAGTAACATCTGGACGTGGAGCAGCGTCCTCTTTGCCTTTTTGTCTTTTGTCTTTTGCTGCCTCTCTCCATTCTTGAAGGGAGATCGGGAGTTGGTCCTTCACGAGAACTCCGCACTGACGAATGAACTTGTCCGCAATCTTCTTAGGCGCTAATGGTTCGCCATTAGGTCTGACTGCCTCGATATTGTACTTTACGCCCTCCTTCAACTTTTTGTTCGGGCCTCGTTTCGTCCTTTTGCCTGAAGATTTGCTCGATCCGGATGGCTGAAAGAACAAAGCTCGATTCGTTAATATATCTTCAAGTCATTTAAAACATGTGATGATCACCAGATACCTGCTTATATAAATATATATATACCTCGCCGGTCTTTGTTGTTTCAGGATCAACATGTTCTTCGTCATCGTCATAATCGTAGTTCATGACTTCATCAATTCGGTCGTCGCGATCGAATATCATATCACCCTCTACGGTGTTGTTTAGAAATTCGGAGCCGTCATAATCTTCTTCATTCGGATCATCATTTGTCCCACGTATCATATCGAACATGGTCTATTCTCCCTCTCTGTCGGTATTGTCTTCCATAGCTTTTATTTAACTAATTCAAAAGAAATATAAAACAATTTAGTATTCAATTTACATCGTCTCGAATAATAGATATAATCTCGAATACTTCGTCTAGAATAATAGATATAATCTCGAATACATCATCTCGAATAATATATAATATTGAATAGTACATCACTAGCTAGCTAATTAAAGATCGAATACCACAGAAGAATCTAGGACACTCGCGGTTCCTGCGGAGCGGGCGGTGGACACCCAAAGAGAAGGAACCCTCACAGGATCATAGCTGAAGTGAGATCCCCGAAGATACTGCCAGGTATTGGAGAACCTGCCGCCCTCTAACGCAACCATGTAGCGATGGACGTGCTCGTCCTCCTCCCTGACACAGCGACGTACCACCTCCGGCGGGGCCGGGTCCCTCCGCACCGAAACTGGCCCACGCGAACGCCACCAAACGAGATCAGGGTCGACGACGGGACCCGGGGCCGGGTTCCTCATCAAGCGGCGCGCCCCTCCAGGCAGCACCTCCCAGTGCCAGCCCGGCGGAGCCCAGTCCCGGACATGGGTCGGCTGGACATCGTCGCGGACGGGTCGACGGCGAGGATGCGGGCCGGGCATCGTCGAGAACAAATACTAGCTATATGCCCGCAAAAAGTAACATGTTTTTAATGATTGGATTTTGATAACTAAAATTTCTAACATTTCTATATAACACTAATTATGCTAATCTAAATAATCTAAATAACACTAAAATTTCTAACATTTCTAACATTTCTATATAACACTAATTTCTAACATTTCTATATAACACTAATTTCTAACTGATTAAACACTAATTATATCCATCTAACATGCATTCATACATATATAATAGTGAACTAATTAAACACTAATTAAACATACAAAATACGTGTGTGTGTGTGTACTAATTAAACACTAATTATCTAAACTAATTAAACATACAAAATAATAATCTAAATAATCTAAACTAATTAAAGACTAATTATCTAAACTAATTAAACATGCTTGTGTGTGTGTGTACGGGCTTGGGGAGGGCTCACAGCGGGCGAGGCGACGGCGAGGCGACGGCTGGGGCGGCGACGGGGACGGGGACGGCGCGACGGGGACGGGCCCGGGGTGGCGACGGAGACGAGGGCGACGACGGGGACGGGGGCATCGACGGGGACGGCGGCGGCGACGGAGGCGAGCGGCGACGGAGACGATCGAGGGCGGCGGCGACGGCGACGGAGACGGAAACAGAGCAACGAACAGAGAGGGAAACTGAAATTTTTGTAGCCGTTGTATATATAGATGGCACCTTTAGTACCGGTTGGATCCACCAACCGGCACTAAAGGCCTGTTTTGGCCAGGCCAAGCGGCGGGAAGCTACCCCCTTTAGTACCGGGTGGTGGCACAAACCGGTACTAAAGGCCCCCCCCTTTAGTACCGGTTTGTACCACGACCCGGTACTAAAGGGGGTGCGCTGGCGCAGGTGCGGTGCGACAAGTTTAGTCCCACCTCGCTAGCCGAGGGGCGACCGCACTGGTTTATAAACCCCCGTGCGGTCGCTCTTTCAAGCTCCTATACAAAGCAGGCTTACTGGGCCTACGTGTTCTTTGCAGCCCTATGGGCCCACTTGGCCTTTGCGGGCCTGCATCCTGGCCCAACGACAGGTTGGGTTTCTAGTCGTATGCAGGCCGCTCTGGCCTAGTAGGCGGGCTTTTTTTTATTTTATTTTTTGCTTTATTTATTTTTGTGTTGTTTTTTTTGTGTATTTAGAGTTTCTTTGTGAACATTTTTGTTTTAGGTACAAAAAATTACAAACTTTCTGTTAGTGCCCGTAGTTTTCAAATTTGAATAGTTTAAATTTTGAATTATTTGAAATTAGTGTGAATCACTAGTTTGTGAATAACTTAACTTTAAAAATCAGTAAAGGCATGAAAGAATTTGTTTGCACATAAAATTTCTTCGCGTTTCAAATGCCAAAACACATAACTACCCTAACTATTACAGAGATTCCCCTCTCGGTGCGAAACACAGAAGAAAGTGATGATAGCTAGTGAAGCCGATCACATCCCAGATCTTTGGGTGTGAAACTTTTTCTTCGCGTGTGTCCCTTTGCGCCGTAACCATGGAAAATCTTCATCATTTAACGGGATGCTCGGGTCAATATTCACTGTGAATGGAGCAATTTCACCAAACTTTTCATAATCTTCTGACTTGTCTGTCTTGTCATCCACTCCCACGATGTTTCTCTTCCCAGAAAGAACTATGTGCCGCTTTGGCTCATCGTACGATGCATTCGCTTCCTTATCTTTTCTTTTTCTTGGCTTGGTAGACATGTCCTTCACATAGAAAACCTGTGCCACATCATTGGCTAGGACGAATGGTTCGTCTGCATACGCAAGATTTTTGAGATCCATTATTGTCATTCCGTACTGCGGGTCTTCCATTACCCCGCCTCGTGTCATATTGACCCATTTGCACTGAAACAAAGGGACCTTTAAACCACGTCGATAGTCAAGTTCCCATATGTCCTGTATATAACCATAATATGTTTCCTTTCCCGTCTTGGTTTCTGCATCAAAGCGGACACCACTGTTTTGGTTGGTGCTCTTCTTATCTTGGGCGATCGTGTAAAATGTATTACCATTTATCTCGTACCCTTTGAAAGTCATTATATTCGAAGATGGTAACTGGGACAGCAAGTACAGGTCATCTTCAATAGAGGTGTCATGCATGGTACGTGTCTGCAACCAGCTGGCGAAACTCCTGGTTTGTTCACATGTAATCCAGTCATCAGACCGCTCCGGGTGTTTGGAGCGTAGCAAATTCTTGTGTTCATCCATATACGGAGCCACCATGGCGGAATTCTGTAGAACTGTGTAGTGTGCTTCAGTGAGAGAATGTCCGTCCATACATATTATTTGTTCCCCTCCTAGCGTGCCTTTTCCATCTAGTCTGCCCTTATGCCGCGATTCAGGAACACCAATCGGCTTAAGCTCAGGAATAAAGTCAATACAAAACTCAATGACCTCATCATTTTGATGGCCCTTGGAGATGCTTCCTTCTGGCCTAGCACAGTTATGAACATAATTCTTTAAGACTCCCATGAACCTCTCAAAGGGGAACATATTGTGTAGAAATACAGGACCCAAAACGTTAATCTCTTCGCACAGGTGAACTAGGACGTGTGTCATGATGTTGAAGAAGGATGGTGGGAACACCAACTCGAAACTGACAAGACATTGCACCAAATCATTTTGTAACCTTGGTATGATTTCTGGATCGATTACCTTCTGAGAGATTGCATTGAGAAATGCACATAGCTTCACAATGGCTAATCGAACGTTTTCTGGTAGAAGCCCCCTCAATGCAACCGGAAGCAGTTGCGTCATAATCACGTGGCAGTCATGAGACTTTAAGTTCTAGAACTTTTCTGTGCCATGTTTATTATTCCCTTTATATTCGATGAGAAGCCAGATGGTACCTTAATACTGACCAAGCATTCAAAGAAGATTTCCTTCTCTTCTTTGGTAAGAGCGTAGCTTGCATGACCCTAATATATGCCGTCTTCTCCGTGCATACGTTGCTGGTCCTCCCGTGCCTCAGGTGTATCTTTTGTCTTCCCATACACGCCCAAGAATCCAAGCAGGGTCACGCAAAGATTCTTCGTCATGTGCATCACATCGATTGCGGAGCGGACCTCTAGGTCTTTCCAATATGGCAGGTCCCAAAACAGAGATTTCTTCTTCCACATGGGTGCGTGTCCGTCAGCGTCCTTTGGAACAGGTTGTCCGCCAGGACCCTTTCCAAATACCACCTTCAAATCCTTGACCATATCATGTACATCAGCACCAGTACGGTGGCGAGGCTTCGTCCGGTGATCCGCCTCACCTTTGAAATGCTTGCCTTTCTTTCTTACGGGATGCCTACTCGGAAGAAATCGACGATGTCCCAGGTACACATTCTTCTTACAACTATTCAAATATATACTGTCGGTATCATCCAAACAGTGCGTGCATCCGTGGTATCCCTTGTTTGTCTGTCCTAAAAGGTTACTGAGAGCAGGCCAATCATTGATGGTCACGAACAGCAATGCCTTTAGGTCAAATTCTTCCTGTTTGTGCTCATCCCATGCACGTACACCTGTTCCATTTCACAGTTGTAAGAGTTCTTCAACTAATGGCCTTAGGTACACATCAATGTCGTTGCCGGGTTGTTTAGGGCCTTGGATGAGCACTGGCATCATAATGAACTTCCGCTTCATGCACAACCAAGGAGGAAGGTTATACAAACATAGAGTCACATGCCAGGTGCTATGGTTGTTGCTCTGCTCCCCAAAAGGATTAATGCCATCTGCGCTTAGACCAAACCATACGCTCCTTGCGTCATCTGCAAACTCCTTCCCGTACTTTCTTTCGATTTTTCTCCACTGCGACCCGTCAGCGGGTACTCTCAACTTTCCGTCTTTCTTACGGTCTTCTCTGTGCCATCGCATCGCCTTGGCATGCTCTTTGTTTTGGAACAAACGTTTCAACCGGGGTATTATAGGAGAATACCACATCACCTTGGCAGGAATCTTCTTCCAGGGGCGCTCGCCCTCGACATCACCATGCTCATCGCGGCTGATCTTATAGCTCAATGCACCACATACTGGGCAAGCGTTCAAATCCTCGTACTCACCGCGGTAGAGGATGCAATCATTAGGGCATGCATGTATCTTCTGCACCTCTAACCCTAGAGGGCAGACAGCCTTCTTTGCTTCGTACGTACTCTCGGCCAATTCATTGTCCTTTGCAAGCATATCCTTTATCATTACCAGCAACTTTCCAAATCCCTTGTCAGATACACCATTCTCTGCCTTCCATTGCAGCAATTCCAGTGTGGTGCCCAGCTTTTTCTTGTCACCTACGCAATTCGGGTACAACAATTTTTTGTGATCCTCTAACATGCGTTGCAACTTCTTCTTCTCCAAATCACTTGCGCAGTTTCTCTTTGCATTGGCAATGGCCCGACCTAGATCATCAACGGGCTCATCTGATGCCTCTTCTTCAGCTTCTTCCCGCATTGCCGGCTCAGCTTCTTCCCGCATTACCGGCTCAGCTTCTTCCCCCATTGTTGTATCATTGTATTCAGGGAACCCTTGGCCAGGATAGCTGTCATCGTCCTCTTCTTCTTCATTGTCTTCCATCATAACCCCTCTTTCTCCGTTCTTGGTCCAAACATTATAGTGGGGCATGAAACCGGACTCAAACAGGTGGACGTGAATGGTTCTTGACGTAGAGTAATTGCGACCATTCTTACAGCCAGCACATGGACAAGGCATAAAACCATCCGCCCACTTGTTTGCCTCAGCCGCAAGCAGAAAAGTATGCACGCCCTCAACGAACTGGGGAGAGCATCGGTCATCGTACATCCATTGCCGGCTCATATTCATTACACAACACTGAATAGACCAAATTAATACAAGTTCATACATAAAGTTCATACAACACTTAAATGCAACAAACAAATAACTCTCTAGCTAAAGCATTTAAATGCAACAACAAATGCGATCAAGATGACAACTAAGGTAACAATTTATCCAACAGCATAATGATACCAAGCCTCACTATCGATGGCATATTTTCTAATCTTTCTAATCTTCAAGCGCATTTTCTCCTTCTTGATCTTGTGATCATCGACGACATCGGCAACATGCAACTCCAATTCCATCTTCTCCCCTTCAATTCTTTTCAATTTTTCTTTCAAGTACTAGTTTTCTCTTTCAACTAAATTTAACCTCTCGACAATAGGGTCGGTTGGAATTTCCGGTTCACATACCTCCTAGATAAAAATATCTATGTCAACTTGATGGGCATAATTTGTCATAAACACGAAATGCAACAAATAGTTTTAAAAGAGAATATACCACATTCGAATCATAACAAGGACGAGGGCCGACGGGGACGGATATCAAAACCATGGCACTATGTATAACAAAGAACGTACGGGTAAGATAATTATTATACAAGTAACTATATATCCAAATCACACAAACATCAATTTTTTATATAAAATTTCATGAACAAGAGGCTCACCACAAGGTGGTGCCGGCGACAGGACGATGCGGGCGATCGACGATGGTTACGACGGAGATTTAGAAGGCACTAAGTAAACCACACCTACATATGCAAACTAAGTGTTATTTTGACCTCAAATTGCATATAAATCAAATACTAGCACATATATATATATTTTCTCCCAAATTACTAAACTCACAAATTAATAACTATATAAAGCATTGCAAGAGCTAATCTAGCAATGAGAGATGAAAGGACAAAGTTGCAACCTTTGTGATCACTTGAATGGATGGGGGCCTTCAAATCTTGACAAATTTTGGGCAAAATGTGTGATGAGCTCGAGGGGAGAAGAGGAAGAACAGAGAGGAGGGGAGAGGGGAAAGGGGGAAGAACAGAGTGAGCTGGACGAAGGGTTTATATGCAGGAGGACCTATAGTACCGGTTCATGGCACGAACCGGTACTAAATGTGCTGGAGGGGGCCCAGACTGACAACATCCTGCCACCACCCTCATTAGTACCGGTTCGTGGCACGAACCGGTGCTAAAGGTTAGGCACGAACCGGTACTAATGAGAGCGGCCCGGCTAGCCGTTGGAACCGGCACTAATGTATACATTTGTGCCGGCTCTAATACAAACCGGCACTAATGTGCTTCACGTTTGACCCTTTTTCTACTAGTGATGGTAGGGGATACGCTAGTAGAATTGTAAAAAATTAAAATTATGTGTTGAAGCAAAAGAAGTAGAAGCCATGCTTAATTATGAAAAAATACTTGTCGTTGTGACTTACTGTATCCACTTCGAAGGTCTCATCTAGCATGATGCTGAAGCGCCTACCAGCAACTAGGTGAGGCCTGTCGCACAGGCCACGCTCGTCTTTGCAGTACTCACACATATCGAATTCCCTTTCGTCGTCAGACATTTCCTATAAACAGACAAAATATAAACAAAATGTATTAACCACTTACTATAAATAAACCAGTTCTATTAAGCACTTTACACAAAGATCACAATTACTCGACACACAGATCACTATTACTCAATATGCAACAGGTTGACTTTTGGTCTGTCGAGTCTTTCTTCCTAAAGTATCATTTCACGTATATGGTGGGCACTCCTCTCTGATATTGCGACCGTCGGTGATGGTCGCTACTCCTCCTTTCCCTAACGCATTAGAAATATCTAGCACAAGTAAAAGAAGGAGAAGCGACCCCCACGACAACAGTCGGTATTCTTCTTCTCTCATATATGGTGGACACTCCCTCACTGATTTTTCGACCGTCGATGATGTTCACTACTCCTTCTTCGCCTAGTGCATAACAAAGGTCTAGCGCAAAGAGAAGAAGGAAAAGCGACCCCCACGACAACTGTCGTCATTCTTCTTCTCTCATATATGGTGGAGACTCTCTCTCACTGATTTTTTGACTGTCATGTATGGAGCCCTGACAGACTTAAAGTCAACTCGAAATGTCGTCTAATTCTCTTTCTAGCAAATCCGGGGCACTTGATATTTCCTACATATTCTAGCACAAGTCTTGAATTCACGGAAAAAACCGGCATGAGCTTTGCTAAAATAGGACATATCGAGTGCCTGAAATTTGCCGGAATGGAAATGAATCAACATTCCGGCAAAACATAGGACACTCAAAAATGAATCAACACTTTGCACATGAGTATAAACTGGTGCTCATTGCATTTCAATGGTTCAATATTGACAAAAACATTTCAATATATCTTATATCCCGAACATTTCATTTAGTTAAGAAGCATAACTAAATACCCTAATCGGTCTAATGAAGTGCGGTTTTTGGTCTAAAAGCAGTGCGGTTTTCTGTTAGATGCAGTACGTACGACTATTTCAGGTTGCGAAAAAACAGAGTGTCCGCATTTCGTTGAAATCTAAATTGCCTTAAACCATAAGGAATCAAAGAGAGTGTTCTACATGAAAAATTTGTGCCTTGTCGATATCTTTCCAACGGTGTATAATTTGAATCATTTCGACCAGCGGTTTGTAAAAATTTTGTGAAAACAACCGTTGCCTTTCGTAGTCAGCCGCACGATTTTCAAAGTTAACTAAAAATCGTAAGAAATATCAAAAACATTTCAACATATGAAAGTTGCGCCTCGTCCGTAGGTTTTCAACGGTGTATCACATGCCTCGTTTTGACAAAGGGTTAAAAACAGGAGCAAAAACAGTATGAAAATTGAATTTTTTTCGAAAAATAGAATTCTGCGATTTAGTAAATTTAAAACTTTTCTTAAACCATAACGAATTAGAGAAACTAATTCATATGAAAAAGATGCGTCTCGATGATATCTTTCCAACGGTGTATAATTTGTTTCATTCCGGCAAGTGGTTTAGAAAAAAACGCGAAAAAACGCTCGCTATCACTCGTCGTGCGCCGCACCATTTTCAAAACTGCTCTTAAACCGCGAGGAATCTCGAAAAGAGTTAAACATGGCGAAGTTGCGCCTACTCCATAGATTCTCAACGGTATATTACACGCATAATTCCGATAAACGGTTAAAAACTAGAGCGAAAAAGGTACCGAAAAACAACACGTACAGTTTTTTCGACACAAAGTTCACTGGTCGCTGTGTTGCAGTACGTCTGCTACTGAGAGTGCAGTGTCCTCGCGTTGTGTGTGCAGTGCAGAAGTGTTATTAGAATAGTTATTCTGCTAATATTAGCAGAATAGACCGGCTATATATATATCTTTACCTACTAATAAAGCGGCTATTGCTTCTGGTCGTCCGTCATTAAAATTACCCTCCAAGTTAGTAAAAATTACCCACCAATGCCACCCATAAGTGAAAAAACGATTCAAATATTCGGACCAAATATCACCGCCCCGTTCATTGTTTTATAGAGGTGCGACGAGTACATGTAACAGGATGAGGTGCACCAGGGTGGTTGGCCGATCGCTCCTCTATCGACCAGACCAGGGTTCGATCCCCCGTTTTGCAATTTTTATCTTTCTTTTCTCACGCATGTGTGGGACTTCACTTCCCTGTTTTTTATTCATTTTACTTTTTTTTCTCATTCTGTTTTCTTTCTTCTTTTCTCTTTAAATTAATTTGGGATTTGAATATTTTAAAAGTTGCGCTTTTTCAAAAAAAAAAATCTTTGAGAAATCATAAAATATATGTGAATTCAAAAATGTTTAGAAAATCATAAAAATTTTGCAGATTAAAAAAATATTGGTGGTTTTGCAAAACTGTTCGCAAAATTATAAATAAATCATGATTTAGAAAAAATGGTCGGCAAATAAAATCATGTTCATGATTTTAAAAAAATGACCGTTTATTCAAAACATATTCGGGAATCTGAAAAAAATGTTCATGACATTTTAGAAAATGTTCACAAAAATAAAAATAAATATTTGTTCCATAATTTTAAAAAAATTCATCGGTTCTAAAAATGTTTGTTGGGTCAAAAATTGTTAATGAATTCGAAACCGGTTCATACATTTAAGTTCTTTTGTAAAGAAAACTAATCTTTATCATTTTTTTGAGAAAATCAAAAATTTCAAAAAAAAATTGTTTGTCTATTCGAAAAATTGTTCACTGATTCAAAAGTATTTTATGTCTAGGATTTGATTAGTTTTTCGAATGTCTTTATATGTCTTGGCGTTGGGAGTATTTCGTGGTCAATGATATTTGTTTTTAAAGTTTTAAACGTTCCCTTGCGCAACAAAATGACACGTGTGGCATGCACCGGCGAACTCATAGCCTTGGGATTTACCACGTCGAATGCATTGTGATCACGTGGACATCGCGGCCATCATCGGCTAGGGTAAAAAAATGGCAACATGATGAGCCACTATGTTAAAATAGAGTACGCTCATGGATATTGAGTCATACTTATTTGGTTAGCCATAATTTTTTGTCTCCCGTTGCAACGCACGGGCATATTTGCTAGTATATATATATATATATATATATATATATATATGTATGTATGTATATATATATATATATATATTAAGCCTCCGCTGACTAGATGCATTAATTGTTTTGTATGTACATATATATTAATGCTTCTTTCTTCTTATAATTAGCCCTCCGGATCGAGCCAAACTTCCGTAAGGAGATGAGGCCCGAAGAAAAGGTTGGACCAGGATGAAAAGTTCATGATCGAAGAAGTCTCTCGAGATGGCCAACCAATTGCTCCCAAGCGGACAAAGGACACATTTATACATCAATGCGGAGTTATTGTTAGGGACAGTGTCCCGATGAGCATCCAAGAATGGAATAAGAAGAAGGACCCTGAAGGTTCTTATGTCCACGATTGACAGAAAGATGATCTTTGGAGCTCGCTGATGACAAATTTCAGCCTACCGCCAGAGGAGGATCCGAATAACCCAGTTATACATGGAAAGATCAAGGCGTTTTCTCTTAAGAAGATAGCAGAACTATTGAAGAAATGGAATTAACATTTGAACACAAAGTTTGTCGACAAAGACGAGACTCCAGAATTCACTGGTAAATATGAGAAGATAAAAGATCACTGGCCTGCATTTGTGGCCTGCAAGAAATCGGAAAAGGCTAAGAAAAGGTTATAGATCAATAAGTAAAATGCTGCAAAGAAGAAGTATCACCATGTTACGGGTTTAGGTGGGTAGAGTAAAGCCCGGCCTACGTGGGAAAAGGCTAAGCAAGACCTGCTTGCTAAAGGAGTCCAAATCGGGCAAGGACTTGCTTCTTCGGGGTTGGGGGAACTTTGGACCCAGAATCAGGGAAGTGTGCGCTCAACTTGAAACACCCATCAAAAAGCTTGAGGAAGCAATCAAGGAAGCGCTGGAAGTGAGGTTCGTTCCCGAAAGAGTGAAGGATGAACTGTCAAAGGCCCTTGGGAACACCGAACACCCAAGATGAACACGAGGCACATCAGGCTCCGTTTGTGGGTGCATGGGTTTCCCGACAATGGTGGTTATATAGAAGCCAACAGAGAAAGAAGAAAGAGTAAGCAAGCCAAATGCTGAAGATCAATGAAAGATTAGCGAAACTAGAGACACTTGAGAGCCAGCGAGCTATCGGCTAATCATCTCAGCGGCATGAAGATCCTTCATCGGTTACTACCTATGATGCTACCCCACAATATTAGTGGAGAAGCAGTGTGGCTTCCAGGGAGCTCGTATAGCCTGATAGCATGGCTCCTTGCTGCCCCATGGATGGTATCACGAATAATGAACATTGTGTGCTAATAGCGAAATGCCATAACCTGACCTTGAAGGTGGCGGTCGGCTATGTCTTACCTCCTCGACCTGAGGGAACTTTCCATTGCTGTCTGATTCCACATGGCTTTGATATTTTTGGGGTTGATGAAATAATGGACGGATTTGAGGGGCTGGAGCTTGAGTACCCTATAGGTGAAGATCTGTTTCGTCTGGAAAAAGCCTTAAGGACTACCGGTCTATGGAGAAAGGAAAACATCCTACTTCCAAACTGGACGCCGCCTCAGCAGACTCAGCTGGAGAAGGCTCCTCAGCAGACTCCTCACATTCTAGCTCCACTATCACCGCTGCCTGAGTCTTCTTCGGGGCATCAGCCGTCTCTGCCGCCTCAGCAGACTCCGCCACGTCACCGGACTCCGACGGAGGTGGCTTATATGTCTCCAATGAATCTACTTTTCCAAAATCTGTTGCCCTTTTTTTGGATTCTAATTTACCTGATTTGAATGGAACTAACCCGGACTGACGCTGTTTTCAGCAAAATTGCCATGGTGTTATTTTTGTGCAGAAAAAAAATTCTCAGAATTATCTGAAACTTCACGGAGATAACTTTTGGAACAAATAGAAAATATTGGTGAAAGAATCAACCAGAGGGGAGCCACACCCTATCCACCAGGGTGGGGGTGCGCCCTACCCCCCTGGGCGCGCCCCCTGTCTCGTGGGCCCCCTGGACCTCGACCGACCTCAACTCCAACTCCATATATTCAGGTTCAGGGAGAAAAAAATCAAAGAGAAGTATTCATCGCGTTTTACAATACGGAGCAGCCGCCAAGCCTTGTTCTTCCTCGGGAGGCAGATTTGGAGTCTGTTCGGGGCTCCGGAGAGGGGAATCCGTTGCCATCGTCTTCATCAACCATCCTCCATCACCAGTTTCATGATGCTCACCATCGTGCCTGAATAATCCCATTGTAGGCTTGCTGGACAGTGATGGGTTGGATGAGATTTACCATGTAATCGAGTTAGTTTTGTTAGGGTTTGATCCCTAGTATCCATTATGTTCTAAGGTTGATGTTGCTATGACTTTGTATGCTTAATGCTTGTCAATATGGCCCGAGTGCCATGATTTCAGATATGAACCCTTTATGTTCTCATGAATATATTTGTGTTCTCGATCGTATCTTGCAAGGAGTCACCTACCACATGCTATGATCCGGCAACCCCGGAGTGACAATAGTTGGGACACTTCCCGAAGATGACCGTAGTTTGAGGAGTTCATGTATTCACTATGTGCTAATGCTTTGGTCCGGTACTCTATTAAAAGGAGGCCTTAATATCCCTTAGTTTCCAATAGGACCCCACTGCCATCGGAGGGTAGGACAAAATATGTCATGCAAGTTCTTTTCCATAAGCAAGTATGACCATATTTGGAATACATGCCTCCTTTATATTGATGAATTAGAGCTAGTTCTGTGTCACCCTATGTTATAACAGTTGCATAACACTACTGTAGGATGCTTCTAACGCGACACTACAAATCAGAGACACTTTAACGAAACTGTGTGCGATGCAATAATCGCAAATGGTGGTGTAAAAAAACCCGTAAAAAACGTGCAAAACATCTCCGATGACGGATGCATCAAACACAGTTCAGATTTTTGTTGCCTGTGCGATTCATGGCATACGGTTCAGTTTAATTAACTGTTTGCGATGAGGAGGAACAAAAGAAACTGGCTACTAGATGAAGGCGTGTGCGATATATAGCATATGGTTCACTCGAATGAATTGTTTGTGATGACGCGGAACAACAGAAACGGGCAACCAGATGAAGGTGTGTGCGATATATGGTGTACAGTTCAATCGGATGAACCATTTGCGTTGAGCCAAGAGAATAGAAATGGTTCAACTTAACAAGATGTGTGTGATACGTGGAAAACAGGTCTGTAATCGGAAATGTGTGGGAAGATCGATAACAACACAGGCGATTCCTGTTAACAAGCCGTGTGTGTCTTGAGCAAATGATTGCTGGTACACAATTGTTAGTGATTGATGAAATCATCACCGACAGGTTCCATTGTTTAGTCCGTGTGCGATGTGATTTGCTCTATCTATAGAGCATCAACATATATACTTAAAAAGACAGGATTGCATAACCAAATTAAGCATACAATTACACAAGTTACTACACACATATCATTTTCGCACACCAATGTAAGAAATTACATGCATACTAAACTAGGAGAAATGAGGATCTAATCATCTACTTCTTTTTGCAACGATGCTTGCCATTGCTCCGCTTCCGGCTAGATCCCTGGCCGTTTTGGGGAAGGAGGCACTTCCTCATGTCAACGATCCTCCTGTACATGTCGTAGCATGTGTACGCCTCCTTGGCCGCGTACACGAGTTTCTCCATCCAGACCGAGTGCCAGGCACGCTTGTCCTTGTTGCAGGAATCCTTCATGTCTCTCTAGTAGGGGTCGATGATGGCCTTGGCAAGGTGAACTAGTGAGTTCTTTTCATGCTTCTTGCTGCCCTAGATCTTGTATTGGCCCTAGATGTTGACAAAATTCTGGCAGGCAATGCCCGAATTCTTGAGCACCTTAACATCATTCGTGATGTCCACTGGGTTGTTGACAAAGCTGGCGAAATACTCGCAAGGCCATGTGTGTCGGTGTCAAAACCGGCGGATCTCGGGTAGGGGGTCCCGAACTGTGCGTCTAAGGCTAATGGTAATAGGAGGTGGGGGACACGATGTTTACCCAGGTTCGGGCCCTCTCGATGGAGGTAATACCCTACTTCCTGCATGATTGATCTTGATGATATGAGTATGACAAGAGTTGATCTACCATGAGATCGTAGAGGCTAAACCCTAGAAGCTAGCCTATGGTTATGATTGTTCTTGTCCTACGGACTAAACCCTCCGGTTTATATAGACAACGGAGGGGGCTAGGGTTACACAGAGTCGGTTACAGAGAAAGGAATCTTCAAATCCAAATTGCCAAGTTTGCCTTCCATGCAAAGGAGCGCCAAGTTTGCCTTCCACGCAAAGGAGAGTCCCATCCAGACACGGGACGAAGTCTTCTATCTTGTATCTTCATAGCCCAACAGTTCTCTGAATACTCCTAAATAGGTCTTGACAATAAGAATCGTGTCCGTCTCTGCAAAAAAAATTCCACATACCACCATAGAGAGTATAATATTCCACGAGTCCAATCCACTAACAGCTTTGTACGACGCGACATTACGTCATTATCCAGCCATTATTTCGTTTTTCCGGCCTGCTACTTCATGCTTCGCGAGGTGGTTTTATTGGCACACCATGTCGGAGCGGAGATCATGTCCCCTTATTACGGGATTCTCATCAACACGAGCGTGGGTAACCCAACCATTCCGTTGGTATATTCCTTCGGAATAGGCATATTTTAAGGCCACGTAGGGGACGCTTGATATTCGTCACCTCTATAAAGAGACCCGGACCTGTCCTTTTTTTCTCTATGCTAGTCCCTTCTTCCCCTCCTACCTCGAGTTCCAACACCCAAGAGTCAATCTGATCGCTTTGAGCTTCCAGCCATGTCCGAACACAGCCTTCAAGGCCGGTGGACGGCCTCTTCTTTCACAGAGGAAGACATCTCAAAGCTTAGGCAGGCAAGATATTTCACTGCGGAGATCTACCATAGGCTTCCCGCTCAAGGGCAGGTTATTCCTACTCCCAGATCCAATGAGAGGGTCGTGTTTATCTCTAACTTCCTTTGAGGACTTGGGTTTTCACTACATCCCTTTGGTTGAGGGGTCATGTTTTATTACGGGCTAGATTTCCATGATCTAGCCCCGGACTCCCTTCTCCACATCTCGGCGTTTATCACCACATGCGAGGCTTTCCTCCATATTTCCACACACTTCGGCTTATGGCTTAAGACTTTCGAAATTAAACCGAAGGTATTAAACGGGGAACAAGCAGAGTGCGGAGGCGCTTTAATAAGCAAGTTTACCAACTCCACTTGGCCAAAGGGCTCCTTTGCAGAATCTTCTGACTTATGGCAACGACAGTGGTTTTACATCACCGAACCCCATGGTACAAAACGTGTTGCCACTCCTACGTTTCGGTCTGGCCCTCCGCCACGGCTCGCATCAACCAGGGACTAGACTGGGGATCTACGAAGGAAGTATGGACACTGCAAAGCCGCATCCGGAACCTTATTGAGAAGGACATTGGTCTCATAGATGTAGTCCAAGTGCTGCTAGTCTGCTGGATCCTATCCTGTCAGCGACGCCCTCTCCACATGTGGGAATTTAATCTGGAAGGTCCATGGACTCTACAGCACTTCTCCGGCACGATGCTCAAGGAGATGTGGAAATTATTCTTTGGCGCACGAAAATAGTGGTCGGATAACAGAAGACACCGGTCTTGACTGCAATCATTCGAATACTCCGGTAAGTACTCCATCCCTGAACATGACCTAGTCAAATCATTCATGACAACATACTGATAAAACTCTATCCGGCCAGGGCTGGCTAAAGAAGGCTGAAAGAATCAGGTGTTCGGCTCCACTTCATGAGGATACCGCCGATCCTTTATTAACAAGGATGATGGCTCCGTTGCTGCATCAAGTGCCGGTGGGGGAAGAAAAGGAGAGGAGTGGGGAGGTCAAAAGTGACCTTCACGCCGGAGGTACGTCACGCACCGTACCCGGGGAAACCGAAACTCCCGTGTCGGAGGATGAACGGGGAGGAGAATCTAATGTTACCTCCCCCCACGGGAAGAAGAGGGCCGCCCCCGAAGACCTGAAGGCAGAGGCCTCCAAGCGGAGGAAAGAATTCCTATCAGGGGGCCCGTATTCGGGAGGCGATATTGCTGCACAATGCCCACAAGGGTGCCAACCTCTAACCGAACCGTAAGTGAGCAAAGGTGTTTTAAAAACATACCCCGTTCTTTTCATGTTTGTGAAGGTGATATCTGAAATGCATGCTTTGCAGTTCAGCCTATAGCCTCCCTCAACAATCTTCATCCTCGGGAGATCTTCTTCCGGAGATGATGGAGAGCGAAATGCTGCCTCCTACTTCACCGCCCCATAAGGCGGACGACCCCGAGGTGTCGTCCCGGAGGATCTCTCCTGATCCGCAAAGGAGGGCCAGGCTGGAAGGTGACTCTTGGATCGCCCGAGGTCCGGGGTATTAGGCTCCTAGAGAGACCGACAACAAAAGCCCCGGACTATCCGATATGCATCCGGATATATTGACTGGTCTTTTGCGGCAAGCGCCAATCTCAGAGGAACATCGTACCTTAATGGGTATGGTGGTTGAGAGAATTTCGTCCGCAAAAAGCGGATTGAATGAAGCCTTTACGACTCTACTAAGAGGCTTGGAGGTACGTGATGTGACATTTTTTAACTGTACCGTAAACGCAAGGTGCACTGTGTATAGTATCCCCTGAGACTCTGGTTGCCATCCAAACGAGGTGATTAGAGGATCAAAAGATAAATAATCTCAGGTAATAATTTTGCCAATTTGTACACAGGCGGCTGCAGCCCCGGCCACTGCCCGGGCTGCCGAATTTGCCGAACTGAAGCGGCAACTTGACGTAGGGGATGAGGACATCACGCTCGTGAACAAGCGGCTTGGCGAGGCGCAAGGTATGTCTTTTTGGGAGGTCGGTGACTATAAATAGGAGAGATGCTGGAATTTATAATATGTTTGACTGCAGACGGTGTTGCCGCCGTGGAGACCCTTCAAGCTAAGCTTGCTCGGGCCAAGGAGCAAGCCAGGATAAGCACGGCTGCCGAGAAGGCAGTTGGTGAGTTAAAAGCCGAACAGGCTTCTCATCACCTGAGTGAGGAGAAAATATGCAACATGGCGCTTGAGCTAAGGGATGCCGCTAACCGATATGAACTCATCGAGAAAGAGAATCAAGCAAAAACGGCTGACCTTGAGAAGGCTTTACAAGCGGCAAAGGAAACCAGGTCCGAGGCCAGAGCGGCACGAGAGGAGATCTGGCAAGCCGGGGAGATCGCGGCTGGGAAGCCCTTTTTATTGAGAACTAAGTTTGGCGATCTGAAGTATGCCCCGCTTGATCAAATGCGGAGTTCTCCCGACGCATATTTGGACTTATCAAAGAGTGCTACTAATGCGACGCAGTTTTTCCAAGCCCAAGAAGGCCATGAAGTGGAAACTCTTTTCTGGTCGCACTTTAGCATGCCAAGGTGTCCGTTGCTGTTGAATGAACATATGGCCAAATGGACCGAACTCCACAGGATATCCGGACTTGCCATGAAAGCTGTTGTAGACCGGCTATGGCCTGAGGGACCAACTGCAAATAGTTATTTTGGTTTAGTGCAACAGCTTACTCGTGCAGTGCCGCATATCAACGCTGTCAAGTGGTCAACATGCATAGAAGGTGCACGGATGGCCGTTGCCCGTATGAACACATATTGGGTGAAGATGAAGGCCACCGATATTGCAATCGGGGGTCCACCTGAGGGTCAGGACACACCAGAGCGCTATTTTGAAGAAGTATTAGAGGAAGCCTGCTTGATAGAGGGACAGTGCTCGAAAAATATTATGTTCGAGTAACATGTATCAGGATTGTAAGAACAATTCTAATGATAACCAAGGCTGTGTTTATACTTTTGCCCGTGAAGTATTTTAGTGCCTCCTGTGTGGCCGTTTTATGTACATATGTATATAACCTGAAAGATTGTAGTCGTCGGCTTCAGCCCCCTCGCGTATAAGCGGGGGTGTTTGGAAAAGCACTTGATCACACTTGACCCAACGTATTGGTCCATTAAGGAGGTGTTAGTGCGGCGAACTAGGCAATCAGACTATAGAGCTTTAACACTTTCACTTAGCCATAGGAGTTTGATAGTGGGGCTATTATATAGCCCCTGGTATGTCCGCGTTTATCCGAATACGGCGCATTTACATACATGACCAGGAAACCGGTCCATCGTTAATGCGGAGGAATCGCGAAGATTCTGCTAAGTTGTCGAGTGGTTGACCAGCTCTCGCTATATCATGACAGTCAGTTTTCGGCTTTCTCTACTGAGGTGCTCTTCCGGATGAACCAGGGCACAATCGCAGTAGTTCTCCCTTGGCCGCCTTAGCTGATAGAACGCAACGTAAGGTAGCAAACACAGGAGCCGGGCAAACCCAACTATTGACCCAAGAAATGATTCAGAGCTGATCCATATAAGGCCAAAACTCGCGACGCCGAACACTCCCGAAGGTATTCGGACTTTTCAATATATACCGAGCTGGGTACAGCCCCGGGTAGTGAACCTTGAATTCAAGGCACGTGCTACGACCCGACGTGAGGAGAGAGTGCCTGTGGTGAGAACATAGTTCTCAAAGCACACTGCCGGCTGCTTCTATAATCATCCATCTTGGTACGGTGAATCGTAAGTTCGCAAGTAGTGCCGATATCTTTCCTAGGCGTTTTATATGCTAGGAGGGTATGAAACAACATGAGATACTAATAAGAAAAAAGGTTTACATAGGGTCTTAATCTAAACAGAAACCTTGAAACGGGGCCCTGCTGCACGTCTGCGCCTTTGTCTCCGTTGTGCCGTGTCCTTGAAGGATATATCATGATGGCCTATCTGAAAAAAGAAAGAACTAGGTGAAATAATCTGGTACGACCGTGGGTATAGTTTGTTGGTTTTGATGAACCGAGAAATGTAGCTTCTTGAGTCCTAATAGGGTCAAGCCGAACTATAGACTTCTTATGTGCGGGGTGCTCCCCAACGCTACCCAAGGAATTTTGAGTGTATATTTATGTATACGGGAGAACGATGATAGTTTTCTTATGGGGCGACCTATGGACGCAGGGCTGCTAGACCAGCTCAGGTTTATCTGAGCTGCTACACATAGGTGTGCGCCAAACACGTTTGGCTGTGTCCGCGGTCTTGGTGACCGATGAATTGCTTGTCTTGAAAAGGCCACTTCGTGCGTCGGCTACTAGAGCCGCCTCGTATTCTTCTGTGCGAAGAGAACACTCCGTGTCTCCGCTGACCGTAATAACGCCACGTGGTCCAGGCATCTTGAGTTTAATATAAGCGTAATGTGGGACTGCATTAAAACGGGGGAAGGCCGTTCGTAATAGTAGTGCATGATAGCCACTTGGGAATGGAGCAATGTCGAACATTAGCTCTTCGCTGTGAAAGTTATCGAGAGAGCCAAAGACAACGTCCAATGTTAGAGAGCCCGTACATCGGGCCTCTACACCTGGTCTTACTCCTTTAAAGGTAGTGCTGCTTTGCTTCATTCTTGACGGGTCTATCCCCATCTTACGGATAGTGTCCAGATATATCAGATTGAGGCTACTGCCTCCGTCCATGAGGACTCGAGTGAGGTGGTATCCGTCAATTATTTGGTCGAGCACTAAGGCAGCCGAACCCCCGTGACGGATACTAGTCAGATGATCCCTGCGATCGAAGGTGATCGGATAGGCCGACCATGGGTTGAATTTGGGGGTGACGGGCTCTACCGCATAGACGTCTCAGAGTGTGCGTTTGCGCTCCTTCTTTGGGATATGAGTGACATAGATCATGTTCACTGTTTTTACCTATGATGGAAGTTTCTTCTGTCCCCCCCCACCCATTTTTGGATGGCGAGATTCGTCATCGTCTTCACTTTGCGGTCCCTCCCCTTTGTGTTCGGCATTGAGCTTGCCGGCCTGCTTGAAGACCCAACATTCTCTGTTGGTATGATTAGCTGCTTGTCGAGGGTGCAATGAATCTGGCATGACTTCTCTAGAATTTTATTTAGGCTGGATTGACCATCTCTGTGCCTTTGAGTAATTTTTTCCGTTGACCGGGTCTAGAGCCCCTGAATCCAGCGTTTACCGCTGTGTTGTCCGGGCTTTCATCATTGTTTTGACGTTTGTTTTTGTTACGTCATGGCTTTCCATTGCCATCCCTGACTTCGGATGTGCCAGGATTGTTGGTGCTGCTACGGGCCAACCAACTATCCTCTTCCGCACAAAAGCAGGTCATGAGTGTAGTTAGGGCTGCCATTGTCTTCGGCTTTTCCTGGCCGAGGTGTCTGGCTAGCCATTCATCCCGGACACTGTGTTTGAAAGGTGCTAAGACTTCGGCGTCTGGACAGTCGACGATTTGGTTCTTCTTAGTGAGAAATTGGTTCCAAAGCTTACGGGGTGACTCTCCGGGCTGTTGGGTTATGTGACTTAGATCTTCTGCATCCGGAGGTCAGACATTGGTCCCTTGGAAATTGGCCCTGAAAGTGTCCTCATGTTCTTCCCAGTTTCCTATGGAATTTTTTGGGAGGCTTTTCAGCCAGTGTCGAGCTAGTCCTTTTAGCTTGAGGGGTTGGTATTTGATGGCGTGGAGATCATCTCCGCGAGCCATGTGGATGTGGAGAATAAAGTCCTCTATCCAGACCGTAGGGTCTATTGTTCCATCGTACGCCTTGATGTTTATGGGTTTAAACCTTTCTGGGAATTCATGATCCAGCACCTCATCGGTGAAGCACTGGGGGTGTGTAGAGCCCCTGTATTTGGTTGTGTCATGGTGTGGGTCTAACGGTTTTAGTGTTCGTTGTTGGTTCCGAACTGGTAAGTGACTGGCATATTTGGTTTGAGGGCCCTGATCCTGTGCGGGAACGCGTTCCCTGGATCCATAAATGGACCTGGTTCTGCCGGCCCTTTTGTCCAGGTCTTCACGTAAATTGTGTTTCTGGTTCTGGGTTGCGACCTCCCTTCCTTTATGGGAAGGGGGTGCGGGTTTGTGTGCGGATTTGTTAGCCGCTCTGTCTCGGCCACGAAGTGGTCGGTCTGGTTGATCGGCCGTATTGTTGTTCGGAAGTATGGGCACGATAGCCTCATCATCGAATTCGGGCAGCAGTTTGCGTTTGGGGTAGCTCTTTGTTTGGTGATTACCGCCGTATTTTTCCTCAGTGTAGAGCACTTCGTTCTATCTATCATTGAGCGTATCATGTGCGGCTTTAAGCCGTTGCTTTTGCTTCTTCAAGCTCCTCACGGTGGCGATAAGTCTCTGGTGGAGGCGCTCTTGTTCCAATTGTTTTTTCGGGAAGATCGATGCATCGTCATCCATACTGATTTCCTCTTTGGATTCAGGTTGATAATTGGTATCTTCGGCATTGCTATGACCAGACAGCGACCCCAGAATGTGTTTGTCGTCTCCTTGCTCGTCCTGCTCCATTGCTGGGTCTGCGTGGTCTTCATTGTCTTCGACATCGTCCGGAGTGCTATTTTCTTTGGTGCTGGTATCGCTGTTTTTACCATGGTGTGATTTAGAGCGGCACCGCTGACGTCGGTGCTTTGGCGGCTTCTTAGGAGGCTGATCCTCAACTGGATCCCTTTTATTCTCACCATTGTGTTCTTTGGGAGTATCCACCGTGCATATATTGTATGAGGAGGTGGTTGTCCAGCGCCCTGTGGGCGGTGGTTCCTGTTCTTCTCTGGCATCGTCGTCCATACCGTCGATATCCTCGGAGTCGAAATCAAGCATGTCGGTCAAGTCGTCGACAGTGGCTATCAAGTGGGTGGTGGGTGGGCAACGAAGCTCTTTGTCGTCCGCTTCCCACTCAAGTCGGACATAGTTCGGCCAAGAATCTCCTGACAGGGAGAGGGACTTTAATGAGTTTAACAAATCACCCAAGGTTGAGTGTTGGAAGATGTCCGTGGAGCTAAACTCTTGGATCGGCGCCCAGTCAGATTCGATGGGTGCGGATACACGCGGTTCGGAGCCTATGGCCGGAGACGAGTCTGAGGCTCCGATGACGCAAGCCTAGTTGGAGGTCGGATCTGCATTCGGCTGTAACGCCGCTGAGTCTGTGGCTTCCGTGGCGAGGTTGAGCTTCCCATCCTTGGATGGCACGCTCTGCTCCAGCTCTAGGGCCAGAGCGATTACAGGTGCTATCATTTGGGCATGGTCCGATGACAGATCTAGGTGATGTTCATCGTGGCGGCAGGGTGCAGCTATCATGGGCTCGAATCCGTCGACGATAAAGTCTCCACCAATATCGGCGGTGTAGTTCAAGCTTCCAAACCTAACCTATAGCCCAGGGGCATAGGTGTCGATCTGCTCCAGATGGCCAAACGAGTTGGCCCGCGGTGCGAAACCACCAAATACGAAAATCTGTCCAGGGAGAAAAACCTCACCCTGTACTGCGTTGTTGTGGATGATTGAAGGAGTCATTAAGCCTTGTGGTGATGACACAGTGGAACTCTCAATGCAAGCACCAATGTTGGTGTCAAAACCGGCGGATCTCGGGTAGGGGGTCCCGAACTTTGTGTCTAATGCTAATGGTAACAGGAGGCAAGGGACACGATGTTTACCCAGGTTCGGGCCCTCTCGATGGAGGTAATACCCTACTTCCTGCTTGATTGATCTTGATGATACGAGTATTACAAGAGTTGATCTACCACAAGATCGTAGAGGCTAGCCTATGGTTATGATTGTTCTTGTCCTACGGACTAAACCCTCCGGTTTATATAGGCACTGGAGAGGGCTAGGGTTACACAGAGTCGGTTATAGAGAAAGGAATCTTCATATACAAATCGCCAAGCTTGCCTTCCACGCAAAGGAGAGTCACATCTGGGCACGAGACGAAGTCTTCTATCTTGTATCTTCATAGCCAACAGTCAGGCATATGCATATAGTTCGGCTGTCCGAGAATCCCTTAATCCTGGACTCCCTCAATGTGGCTAGGCAGTAGTGATAGACGAGGACGTGGTTGCACATGCACATATGGGCGATGGCGACCTTGGGGAGAGACCCAACACTGTTGCGGGTGTACTCAAGGTCGAACCCGACCACCTTGTACTTCTCCTCGGCAAGCAACAGCTCCATGATGTGGAATGGGTGCTCCACCCAAACAGTGTTGTTGGTGTACACCACCGAGAGCTCTATGAACCTTCGGTGGGTGTCCACCATGACATGCATGGTGAACTGCTGCTCGTCGTCGCAGCCACTCGGAGCACCATTGGAGCCGCGGAGGATACCCTCTAAGAACTTGTCGTGGTGGGTGTGCTTCTGGCAATGATGGGGTGCGATCGAAAGGTTGAAGAGACACAAGAGGCTTAAATGTCATGTCTAGTCATGACGTTCATAGCGGAGGACTGTAGTGCACGCTTGACAACACCGCACCGCAGTTTGACCACGCGTGGGCTCGAAGAGGCGCCAAATGTATCGTCGATGAGCCTGTTCCCGCGCTACCGTGGAAGCTTCCGGCCCGGCTTGGTTTGCTACACGTCGGCAACTCTGTGGAATGACTTCGGTCATAAGTTTACCCGTGGGTGATGAGGTCAAAGTTACACAGAAGGCCGATGATGGACACTCGAGTGTGATAATTAGTTTTGTGCTCTACAAGGCACACGGTGGAAGAAACCAACTGTGTGCAATAATGTCGAAGATCACAGTCAAGTTAGCAATACAGATCGTGTGCTGTGAGATCGACAAAGTAAACAGATTCGAGAATGGTTAATAAAATCAAATCTAAGACCATTGCATATTAAGGTCAAAATAGTGCTACCAAAATACGAGTCTCATATGATGCCATTTCAATGATTGTACAACAAAAGCTCGAAATATTACATGCTTCAAATTCCAGAGTTATATGGCTCAAATTCGAAGATTACAAGGTTCAAAATGATATTAGAAATGAAATTCATCTCATCAGCTGCAAACGCTCACGCTGATCCGCTGAACATGGACATCAGAGAGGTTCAAACTAATATTACCACTTCTAATTCTGGTTTTGATGAATGAGGTTGACATGATGAGTTCCGATTACTCTATAATCTGAAGTTCCAAAATGAAATTCAATTTTTTTGGAGCCTATTCCATTCTGCCATAGGCGCCGGCGCTGATCAACAAACCATTCATTTTTCGAAATAAATGTAGGGCAAACCTCATTACCTTCAGCACCCTTGCTCTGACAACAAAGAACCTGGCGAACATAATCTCCGGTAAGGTCCCTCAGTAGGAGTTCAAACTAATTTTTGAGAGATGCACATCTAGGCATTCGACGTGATTTTTATATTGTATCACATTATCCACCACGGGGACTAATCTTGTCTGCAAAAGAAGAAAACATGTTAGTGCCTAGATGTAGTTTTGAACAATTATACATGCCTATTTGGTTTGCAGAACTTGTAAAATGCACTAACATGCCATCTTCGATCTAACATGATTAACATGGGCATTAACATGCCATCTTCGGTCTTCACAAGATGTTGGAGTGGACGAAAAGTTCCCTAAGAAAACTAGTACAGATGAATCCAAAGGAGAAATACATATCGATTGTAACCATATGGACCAAGCATTGTCATTGTAAACTTGGAAAAGGACACATGTATGTACTGGAATCCTCCAAAATAATCCTTCAGAAATCGTAGTACATTGTCATTGCAAACTTGGAAAAAGGTGTCACAGATTGAACTCCCTTATTGTTAAGATTTAATAGGAAAGGAACATCAACTCTATATATAGCTGCTCCAGGCACGAAAAGCATCTCAGGAAACTGACAACTTGCTCTAGGTTGGGGCCGATAGATTCTAGTGCCAAGACCTTCACTGTGCGCAGTTTCATGGTCAAGCTTATTAGAATCATTTTCTGCGTGACAGATGAACAAACATCTTCAAAATTAGAAATAATGTTAATTTGTAGAAGGAGAGGTAGAAGGTGGTTGTTGTACCTGAACGGGTGTGGATCCAATAACAAGTTCGCAGTATATGTCAGACGAGTAGCCCAACACTGTCAATTTCGGCACAGAAATGACATTGATTCTTGTTGGACCTACTTGATCAAGTACAACTAATCTCTCAAGTGCAGGTGTGTCCTCAATGACCATACCATTGTACACATCTTGTGATGTCTTCCTTCCCAACCAGCAACACACATAAATAGTCCGGAGAGTCATGGAGGTGATGTGAAATTTACTCAACCCATTGATCGCCTGAATATGAAGGTACTCGAGTGTAGTACAGCCACGGAGCAGGCGCTCCATGTAACCGTTTGAGAGGCAGACGGCAACGAGCTCGAGGTGCTTCAGTCATGGTAGAATAAGAGCGGGCATGTCATTAAGGGGGGGTGTCATTTCCTACGCGCAGCGCGGGCGCGAGGCGGAGCGCGGACGTTGGCAACGAGCGTATATACCCATCATCAAAAGTGAGCACCTCGAGCTGGTCTAGTGCGTGGAATCGGAACCAGTCGTCAAGCTTGGCTCGGTCCCTGCCGTTGGAACAGAACTTGCCCATTCTAAAGCCTCTGGTAGGGCCAAGGTAACGGCCGAGGATCTTGGAGAATGCATCCAAGCTTTTACGATAGCCATGGCAGAGCTCGTGGGCGTCGATGAGGTCGAGAGGGGTGGAGTTCCATAGGGGGCGCCACCGTCTGGAAAGGACGGTTGTTAGTGCCCCATATTTGATTGGGAGGAGGGATATGATGACTCTCAACATATCATCGGGGAGGTTGTTGATGAAGTCTAGGTCCGCTGGAGTCTCTTATGGTTCTAGCTCGCCCCGCCTCCACTTATTGGTAGCCCCGTTCTCCACCTCTGGAGTCTCCTTCTCAGCGGCGCTTTGTGATAGAAATGGGTGTACAGGGAATATTTTGTTAAAACAGGGCAATAGAAACGTGTATTGGTAACTAGAAGTTATTAGGTAGGACTATAATAAGAAAACGGAATACCAATTGGTTGCTTAAATACTACACAATGCATTTGACATTGCTGGGTATGTCAACATGCAGATAGTTGAAAAGAAAACTTGCTTCAAACAAAATCTTGGCGGATGATTTTGTCGCGGAAGTTAGCATATATGTCATGACCAGGCCCTTTTATGTGCACTGCAATTTTAGTGCCAGCTTTCAGTACATAAAACTTAGAAATTTCTTTCCAAAAGCCAGCGCCAAAATAGGAATCACCATGTTCATAAATTCTTACAGTAGCAACAAATGTAAATCCATGGTTTGTGTGCAGTATGACATCTGTGCTACCTTGATCTATGTAAAGGAAAAAATTGTGCACTACATAATCTGTTGCATAGCAAGGGATGCACTGCAGAAAATGGTAGGATTGTTAAATAAAATATGGTAACATGCAAATATGGGCCCAAATTGAAAGAACTATACAACAGTTGAAATCGAAGGACAACAACCTATAATTAGACAGATAGGGTTAACATGATGTCATGGAAATATGAGAGTAATTGAAAGAACAATACATTATTAATTTGCCTAATATAGAAACAGAGGGGAAAAGCCCCCTTGACGTTTATGGTGCATGTGGCACCTTTTATCCAAATGTAGCAATATTTAGAATATGTTCAGGAAAGTAGGCCTTGCTAACCGATTTAGCATGAGATTGAACATACTGCGTGCATCCTCAAGTTCTCTGGTACGGTGAGATGGAATCTCTAGCGGAGGTCATAAAGTCCTGATGTGTCAGTGCACTATACACTCTTGAATGAAAGAAAATCCTCAAACCAGATCGGATAAAAATGAACTCACGGCAATTTCCGCCGAGTGATCAAAGGAGGCAGATGAACTGGGATAAGAGATGAGATAATATCTCATTAAATTAGTTACCTTGTCGTCCATGAGAAAGAACCCTCAGTATGGTAGATTCCCCAACCGAGCGGAGCTGGGTCGACCGCGAGCAGCGTCGAGAAATTTGATGGTGATAGGCGGTGGAAAGCGGAAGTGCCGAAATGCGGTGGGGTTTGTCGGCAGCCCAGCGGTGGCGGCATGTGCCGAGTTAAGTGGTTACCACCACGATAGGCGGTTCCATGCATAGATGTGGAGGAGCGTGTGCAGGTGTGAATGGGGACCGGAGGCAGGGGTGGTGGGCGGGGGTGAGGGTTTTTGTGACGTGGGGAAGGCGAGGGTTTTCCTTTTTCTTTTTTGAATTGGGTGGTGAGGGTTTTCTGTCCAACAAATAATTTCGGAGGTAACAGTTTGCTAGAGCCAACCGTGTGTGATTGACACAACAGGCAAAACGAAAGTCATTCCCAATTGTTCCAATTTTGGGAACCGTGTGTGATTAACGTACTACCCCTTTTAATTTGTACCAAATTTCGGCCAATTATTTAACTAAGAAATGTTTATGCATGTCACCAAAAATTATATCATTGAACACTATGTTCAAATACACATCCAACGATATAATATTTGCTAACCAGCACTAACATTTTGTCAGTTAAATATTTGGTCAACATTGAACACAAATTACAAAGGGGACCAATAAACGAGGACGGAGGTAGATTCCATCAAGCGAACTGATTGCATCCATATTCCATAGTTAGACATAAGTAAACATAGATTAAACATACTCATACATAGATAATAATTGTACAAGTACACAAGCGTAGTTCAACCATCATTAAGCATGCTCAAGCATACATAGTTCGATCCCACATCTCATCTCACATGCCGGCATGATCCTCAAGCTTCTCCAGGTACTTGGCGTACGCATCGTGCACCATCCTGCGAGAATACTTCTGCTTGAAGGAGCCAACGGCCCGTCCTGTTGCATGCGCTAGAACACTTTGATACATGTCATGAAGCTTGTGGTTGCAAAATGGGCATCAATAGCCGCCGTCCCAGCTCCTAATACGCCTGTTATGTGCTCCTGCATAAAGCTCCCTCAAGATTTTCCTCTTTTACCTTCTCTGGACATCTTCATACTCGCTGTCCACATCCTCATACAACACCTATACAAATAGTAAAAAAATGTGGGTGAAATTAATGGTTACAAACTAATCTCTAGCGAACATCTGGCAGTTGCCAAAAATTGGCATCAAATCAACGATTACATGCCGTGAAGTAGGACTAGGAATTTATGTCTATTTATTTATACATATCCTACGATTATGGTTCGATTTTTAAGCACATTCATCTATGTACAGACCAATCTTGAAGAAAATAATGGCACAAACATATGTAGGTCATTCAAAATCAATTGTCAAGTCCTGGCTAGGAATTATTATCACAAACACTAACCCTAGTTGGATTACTAGCATAAATCAATTTCACATATGAAACAACTAATCACTTATCACTTGTACCATTCAAACAATCAATACACTACACAGATGTAATGGAACTTACTCAGATTTCATGGATTGGGAGAACATAACCATAATATTTCTAATCCAAAAAGGGGGAGGCAGGAGTAACCAGAGAAACCCTGGGATCTATTTGACACATGAATGGTTATAGATGACTAATGAGTTGTCCGTCATCGTCGGAGTCATAGCCGGAGTGGTCATCGGAGTCGCCGCCCGAGTCGTCACTAGAGTTGGTGTGGAACTCTGCCTGCGGCTATGGAAGCTGGACGCCGTCGACGACGTCAGGTTGCAGCGATAACTCGTCGGCGTTGACGACAACCTCTGTCTCCATCTCCACGCCGTGCTCCTGTCCTTTAGCAGCCCCGGCGTCGCCACTCCCTCCGATGGGGCACTTTTGCGGCATCCTAATACACTGGCGGCTTTGATGACTGAGTGCGGCGTCGAGAATGCAAGCAGAGAGAGAGGATTGTGTGTGTGGCGAGGATGGGGGTGCGGCTGCTCGGGCGCACCACTAATATGGGTGAGCTCTTAATATGGAGTAGTGGGAGAGAGGCGGGCTGCGGTCAAACCGTTGGCTCGGCTCCCGGTGAGCCCGCACATCAAACTGCTGGCATGTCTACCATTGTTCCACACAGCTGCTCGCACGCCACCCGATGACACTTCACAGCAAGCAGGCCTCCATCAATTCACACACCTGCACGCATGCCTCCCGGTCTACCTGTGCGGCGGACTGCTTGCATGCGTCCCGTCAACTCACGCCTGCTCGCACGACACATGGGTCACGTGATGACACATATGTTGTTTTTCTATTTGGATGATTAATGATGCCGCTTTATTGCTTAACCGAAGCATGGCACATATCGATTGTTTGTCGAACAGTCACGGTTCGAATAAATAGTCCATTTGGGATATTAGTTCCCAATTATTAATAATCTCCCGTTTGTAATTAGAAAAGATTACATCAAAACTGGTCTCAAATTTGACCTAAAAAAGTACATTGCAACTTTGTATTGGTGCCCATATGGCAACACGATAAGTTTCATGAACTTCACATAAGTTTTGGATGTACTAGAATTTACAATCCAGATTCTCATTGTTTGAAATTTGTTGCCAGGGGAGTAAACACGCACCCAGTGAGACACATGTGTTTTTGCAATCAAGTTAGGTGCATGGTCACGTGTGCATGTAGCTCCAATTTGATTTTTGCACATTATACCCCATAGAAAATCAATCAATCAATGTACTAAAACATCTTAATGATCTCTGATTTTTATCGAAATTAAAACGTCCCTGCTTTGGTAACATATATATGTTCACCGCGGGGTAATTAATTTAACATGCATCGTAGTTGTGGTGGATTCATGGTGTGTGTGTGGGTTTGTGCATTTGGGGGTGGCGGGTGGCCCACAGTACACTATGAGTTGTGAGCCATCCTGTGGGTTGCCCATTTTGTTAGGCAGGCCGGTGCCACATCAGAGTCATGAATTTTTAATTTAAAACATTACACAACCCTTTCATACATACATGTTTTGGCCACATGCAGTCGATGGTTGTCCTACATGACACTCGATACTCGCGTATGATGCTTTCTGTGGGTCCGCGAGGTCCTCGTCCATCACTTTGACGAACAACCGGTAGTGAGGTTAATTTTACCAGCAAGGTAGAATCTTTTTTGTTTGTGTTATGGTGGTATATAGTACGCGTCGAAGAGGTGGGAGGGACCTAGCATATATATATATATATATATATATATATATATATATATATATATATATATAGAGAGAGAGAGAGAGAGAGAGAGAGAGAGAGAGAGAGGGTCTATTCTGCTAATATTAGCAGAATAACTATTCTGCACACCACTTTCGCACTGCACGCTGAATGCAAGTGCACGTCATTCTTTGAACCAAGTGTGCTGCAATACTCACACGAGTGAACTTCTCGTTAAAAAAAACTGCACGTGTTATTTTTTCGGTACTGTTTTCGCTCTAAATTTTTAACCATTTATCAGAATGAGGCGTGTAATATACCGTTGAAAATCTATGGATTAGGTGCAACTTCGACATGTTGAACACTTTTTGAGATTCCACACGGTTTAAGTGCAGTTTTGAAATTGGTGCGTCCCATGACGAGTGGCAGCGAGCGTTTTTTGTCGATTTCTTCTAAACCGCTCGCCGGAATGAAGAAAACGATACACTGTTGGATAGATATCGTAGAGGCGCATCTTTTTCATATATAAATTGTTCTCTAATTCGTTACGGTTTAAGAGCAGTTTCAAATATACTAAATCGCGGAACTCTGTTTTTCAATTTTTTTTTGAAATTTTCGGTACTGTTTTTGCTCCAGTTTTCTAACCGTTTGTCGGAACGAGGCGTGTGATACGCCGTTGGAAATATACGGACAAGGCGCAACTTTCATATGTTGAAATGGTTTTTAGATTCCTTACGGTTTTGAGTTAATTTTGAAAATCGTGCGGCTGACTTCGAGAGGCAGCAACTGTTTTTTCGCGAAAGTTTTACGAACGGCTGGTTAGAACAATTCAAATCATACGCCGTTGGAAAGATATCGACGAGACAAAACTTTTTTACGTAGAACACTCTCTCTAATTCCTTATGGTTTAAGAGCAGTTTTGATTTTACCGAAAAGCGGACACTCTGTTCTTCGCGAGACCAAAATCGTCGTATTTACTGCATCAGACAGAAGAACGCATTGCTTCGGACAAAATACCGCACTGCATCAGATGGGCAAGTGCACTTCATGGTTTATTTTTGTTTAGACGTATTTTTTCTCGGACGAGGAAAGAAGAACGCACTACTGTCACATCCCTAGCTTCTGGCATTGCACTAGGCTAACTTCATGTGTGCATCATGTTTAAACTTTGAAAGAAACTTGAAATGGGGATGTCCAAACCCTAGTACCAAATGGAATTGAAATAGGTTCAACCTAAAAATATTTTCAGTGAATCCAAATGGCTTTCAAAAATGTTCATCAATTCTGGAAAATGCTAGAACAATAACCAGAGGTGTTGCACATTTTTCCATGACATATTTGGTCACTGAATTAAATCATATGTACTTTGCATTTGGGCATTTAAATGCTAGTAAATATTTGAAATGCTCAAATAATTCTGGAAATAAGTGTGGGCTGTTGGAATTAATCTAAACAGAGCTTATGATTATTTTCAGGATTTTTGAAGGTGTCTAACTATTTTTAATAAAGCCACAAACTTACAGAAAAATAGAAAAACAGAATTTAAAAGGGAGAGAGAAGGACTTACCTGGCAACCCAGCCAGCCCACCACTATAGCAGCCCAGTCGGGCAAAGCCAGCCCGGCCCACCAGGGGTAGCACTGTCTTCTTCCTCTTGCAAGGAGGAGAAGCAGCTGCGTGCCCGGCGCGCAAGCGAGCCGCGCCAGCTCCTCCCGGCCTGCCTGGCCTCCCCGATCTTCTTGACGACGCCACACACCCCCCCTGGACCGCTCTCACTCTCCCCCGAACGCTCTCCCCCTCCTCTGTTCTTTCCGCCCGGACGCCTCCGTCGCCGCCGCTCGCCACCACCACCGACACCACCATCCCGGCGACGCCCTGAGGTGCCCAAGAGCTCCGCCTAGTACCCCTCTTCCTCCTCATCGAGTTGTGCAACGCCGGACGCCCTCGAGCGCCTCCACGCCGTCGTCTTCAACCTCCCGATGCCAGAGATCTCCATCGCCGCCCCAACTGCTCCGGTGCTTCCCCGAGCACGCCGAGGCCACCTCTGCAACCGCTTTGAGCTCCTATTCCCCTCGCCCCTCTCCCCGTCGACGCATTCGTCCTCTAGCCCCGATCCCCAACCGTGACCGAAGCATCTCGCCGCCGGCCATGGCGTAGTCGTGGCCACAGCCGCGCAAGCTCGCAACCGAGCGCGCCACCATGCTCAGCACGTTCCCATGAGTCGACCACGACCACCCGAGGCTCCTGTCGTTCCCTACAGCGCCTAACCCTTTGTTGGCCGAACTCTGGCCGCCGCAAAGCTCGACGCCATTGGCGCTGTAGACCACCCCAGCCACTGGTACTTGCACCACTAGATGCGGCAGCTCCCCAGCTACGCGTAGCACGTCTCCATCGGGGATTTGGTCACCGGAGGACCAAATCCGAGGCCCTCCGTCGCGTCTGACCTCACCGGCGTCGAGTCGCCGGCGGGTTTGACCCCGCTGACCAGGGGTTTGACCTCCCTGGGATCAACACGCATGGGCACCGCCCCTGACTAGATTAGTTTAGGACTAATTACCCCTGCTGAAACTGACAGTGGGCCCAGTGGCTGTTAATTTGATTAGTTAGAATTAATTAACCCTGTTAGTTACTTGAGTCACTGACGTGTGGACCCCACTGGGCAGGTTTGACCTGGACCGGGTCAGACGACCTGCTGACGTCATCATGATGTCATGCTAACACAGTAAACTCTTTCTGGAATTAGTTTAATTCTAAAATAGCCAGGAAATTCCAGAAAATGTTATAAACTTCTAAAAATCATATAAAATCAACCGTAACTCAGAATGAAATAAATTATATATGAAAAATGATCAGAAAAATCCAATCTATCCATCTCTACCATTTTCATGCATGTTAGAACAACTTATGACTACTTCTTAGGAAAATTTAATTAAATGGCATGTAATAAATCACATATGGAGTTTGAATTTGAATCTTTGATTCAAACCAACTTCATTTAATCTGGTTTTAGTTGCATCAGCTCAAATCATAAGCATATTGCCATGTCATGATCATGCATCATATTGTGCATTGCATTGATTGTGTTTCCTTCTGTGTTGCCGGTATTTGTCCCCTCTCGTTAGACGTGATACCGACGACGAGATCGATGACACCGATGAAGAGCTATACTATCTTCAGAAGTGCCAGGCAAGCAAAACCCCCTTGTTCATTCCGATACAATCCCACTCTCTCGCTGTTGCTCTCTTTTACTGCATTAGGACAACATCGATTCAACTGTTACATGTTGCGGTAGTTGAACCCCTTTTCCTCTGCATGACCTGTCATTGCCATAGTAAACAGATGAAACCCACTAGCATGAGTAGGAGTTGTTTGAGCCCTGATGTGCCTACTCATTCATGCTTGTTTGGCATGCCTGCTATTGCTTAGAGTTGTGTCAGGTCTGATTCATCAGGGATGAATTGGAGGTGTGTGAACATGTCCTACTGTGTGTGAGCTAAGTGTGTGAACATGATTTGGTAAAGGTAGTGGTGAGAGGCCATGTAGGAATACATGGTGGGTTGTCTCATTAAAACCGTCCTCAAGAACTGAGTTCTGTGTTTGTGATCCATGAACAGTTACTACCACACATTTGGCTCCAGGCGCTCCAAGCTCTCTCGACTTATTAATCAACTCAATCTCTGTACAGGAGTTGCAACTAGTTTCTGGTGTTTGTAGGTAGTGTTAGTAGTCTACCAAGTGGCACCAAGTACAGGTGGGCTTGGGACAGACTAGGCACAGTGGCCCGGTGTACCAAGTAGCACCCGGATGGTGGGCTTGGGAACCCTGCACACATCGTTTGGGGCCGTGAGCGATACCCCGGCCGGATCTCCTTGCGGATGGAACCCGAATAGGCGATAAACCTGGATGAGAGAATTGTGTGGTTAGTCAGGTTGTGGCCGACACCCTCGCTGGGCTTCCGCTTGAAGGTTGCCGAGTACATGTCGTGTAAACGGCAGTAAGTGGTGAGAGCGTGTGTGAAGAAGTACACCCCTACAGGGTTAACACTATCTATTCGAATAGCTGTGTCCGCGGTAAAGGACTTCTGGGTTGCCTGTACAGTTCATAGACAAGTGAAAGTGGATACTCTAAAATGCGCAAGATAAGCGTGAGTGCTATGGATGGCGTTCTCATAGGGAGACGGGAGCGGATCCATAGTGGTGTATTGATATGGTGAATATGTGGACTCGTGTGCGCCACCTCAAAAGAGTTACTTGCAGTCGTAGTTCAGGATAGCCACCGACTCAAAGCTAGCTTGCTGCAGTTAAACCCCACCATCCCCTTTGTTGATAATGATGCATATGTAGTTAGTTCTTATGTAAGTCTTGCTGGGTACATTTGTACTCACGTTTGCCTATTTTATGTTTTTGCAGAGACTTCCGTCTCACAAGTAATTCCGTGTGTACTTCGACGTTTAGCTTGTTACCTCAGCTACGATCTTGTGCCCTCGGCAGGATCTGGTAGATAGTCAGGCTTCGCAGCCTTTTTCATTTGTAGATGTCTGTACTCAGACATGTTAAGCTTCCGCTTGTGCTTTGACTTGTATGCTCTAAATGTTGGGTCGTGAGACCCATGTTTGTAATATCTCGCTCCTTGGAGCCTATTGAATAAAATACTTGAGTTGTAGAGTCATGTTGTGATGCCATGTTGTATTTGCACATATCGAGCATATTGTGTGTATGCTATTGAAATGCTTGGTATGTGTGGGATCTGACTATCTAGTTGTTTATCCTTAGTAGCCTCTCTAACCGGGAAATGTCTCCTAGTGCTTCCACTGAGCCATGGTAGCTTGCTACTGCTCCAGAACACTTAGGCTGGCCGGCACGTGTCCTTCTTCGTTCTTGTTTCTGTCCCTTCGGGGAGATGTCACGCGATGAATACCGGAGTCCTGTTAGCCTGCTACAGCCCGGTTTACGGGAGTCCTGCTAGCCCAGTTGCTACAGCCCGGATTCACTCACTGATGACCGACACGTTCTTTGCTGGGTCATGTATGCATGTCCTTGTAAGTTCGTGCCACTTGGGGTTTACCACTAGCCATGTCAGCCCAGACGCCTTATCATATGGATGCTAGCGACACTATCATATACGTGTGCCAAAAGGCACAAACGGTCCCGGGCAAAGGTAAGGTGACACCCGTGGGGATACCGTGCGTGAGGCTGCAAAGTGATATGAGGTGTTACATGCTAGATCGATGTGGCATTGAGTCGGGGTCCTGACAGCTTTGGTATCAGAGCTTGACTTCCTGTAGGATTACCAAGCCAAACTGGTCGAAGTTGAGTCTAGAAATTCTTTAGTTATATAAGGGAATTGATTGTGGGATGGAACGTAAGGCTCTTTTTACTCCTTATACCTTATGCCCTTCTGATCCGAGTCATCTTATCTTTCCTACGGGGTTAAGGAACTAGGTTTTCTCTTCTTTCTATCAGGATGACATGTTACTAATCCGTAGACTTATAGAATTGTTGGACTTAAGCCTCGGTTCAGTTCCTACTGCTTCCGTATGTTAACTGTCGATCCCGGAACCTTGATATTGTGCTTCTAAGTGGTTATGCCACAATTTTTGTAGCATGTCCCAAATCTTTTCGAGCATTTACAGCCGTTATGCTGTCCGAGTCACCCCAGGTTTCTAAATAGTCTGATGCATTTGCAAATCCCTTCCTCCTGTTCCCAATGTCCCGTTGGGCCAGATTAACCATACTAATCAGTGAGTTGAGGTACTCTATTGCCTCGACGTATATGTTGGAGCTATTATTATGACCCTAGGTGTCTAGAGTATCACCTAGTAGTCTAGCCATGTTTTGTGTTTCCAGTGTGATGATTCTGGCCGTCATTCTCGAAAGCATCCCGTGATGCCATTTAGTTAGCATGCATTCTATTCCTGGGTTTTGAACCCGAGATTCACCCTACATACTTCATGTTGATAGTAATTGCTAGCTCCCTTAGGTTATTAGTAACCTTTGCGTTACTCCTCGAGGTCCGTGGTATTTCCTTCTTCCAAATACTATGAACCGTTTATGGCAGAAGTTCTTTGAACCAAAAGATCACAACCAGAGCTCTTGATGAGTTCTCGATTCTATGTTGTGACTCTGCCAGTTCTGCCTTTCCGCATGGGTTGTCCGGAAGAAATATGTTGAACTCGTTTGACATGCTAATCCATGCATCCACAACTCGAAAAATCATATGTTCTTTTGAGTTATTCCCTCCTTAGTTATATTCTGACCCCTGTCTATCGATTGATAGTCAAGAGTATGCGTGCATTCGTTTATCAATGCCTATTACTCTTGTGGTCTGTCAAGCCATTCTATTCCAAAATGACTAGGAGAAAAAAACTCCAGTACCTCATCCATATCCAGGATTGGATCAAAGCAGTTGTGCTCCGTAGATCAAATACTAATCTAGCTTTTGTTCTGATCCACCTTGGAGTATTATCGTCTTTATATCAAGAATATCATGGGAATTGCACACCATCCTATGAACTCTTGATACAGTGATACTCTCTCCATCATAATTCATTTCTCGGTTCCCGTGTTGTTGCAACCAGAATGTCGACAAGTGAATCATGATGTGTGAAATCAATACTCCTAGCAACCTTGTTGCTTGGTAGTTAAAGGACAATAATTTTATTCTTAGCGTGTTGGTTCTTGAATCATCATTCTAAGACTGATCGTGCTACCTAGTCCTTATTTTGGTGCACCCTTCGATTGATGAGTTAGGATTTGGTCAAATCCTCGCTCATTGTTCATATTGTCTTGCCCTGAAAAGCAAGATTGTTCTCGAGCTTAGTAACATGTCGGTGGTTCGTGATTTTCCGAATATCTTCTCGGAAGTATCACCAGGTTGTCACCTGACCGCTATGTTGAGTTTGTGATCAAGTTGGTTTTCGAAACCACCCTTTCTCCAAGAATCTGTGTTGGATACCCTGAGCCAGTTGGTTAAGCTAAACAACAACTTGGAGAGTTGGAGGATAAAAGCTTACCTGACTTAGTTCATTTCAAAGGGATATCCTTTGTATGTGTGTGTTGAAGAAAGTTGATATTTTCATTGACTGACCCTCGTGATTAGTTAATGGACCTATCATCTTGTCCAATCTTTGATTTGGGTGTGGGCTATTCTCAAATCAAGTCAGAACCAACGATGCTCGTAATGTTGTCTTATTCGTGGTTGAACCCTCGAGCATACACCATTACATCTTTTGGTTTGACCAATACTATCACATTGTTAACATGATGGTGGAAGTCCAGTGATATGGAAATTCCGATGAGTTGCTGTTGAGCCCATCAACAGCATCTTGTCTCCTCCATGATTCATGCTGAACATCAAGCTAGTGTTGGAAACTTTTGTAAGCATTATCTTCATGACCCGTTCATGAAATACATGTTTGGTGTAAGAAGTGACTCTCTCAAAGTTCACGTGCATTAGGTGCAAGTTGCCGTCGTGAATTTGAGAAAGTTAGTTTTGTTCCCTCCGGGATCATCCCAAGTCAGTCATGCATGTGCGAAGTATTCTATGGTCTGATAGACTGATCATCTTCATTCCTTACGTATCCCTAGCACACCAAGCCACTGATTGATTTGCTCCAGGAGAAGAAGCTCCTTCTTAAGAGTATACCTTATGCAAGGACTTTGATATCCTTGATGATGATTCCCCACCGGAAATCGGTAGTGTTTTATTGTAAGATTACCATGTGATCATGTTTGTCTGAGACAACATGTTCACATGTGTGTAGCAGAACCAGCTCATGTTTTGGAGCTTGCTATCGTAGTTCATTTCCCGAGAATCTTGCAACGTCATCTCGTCGGTTTGTGTTGCAAACTTTCATTTTTCTTTCTAGACTTGATGAGTCTGGAATATCATTTTACCAACCAGATCTGAATCTCAGGCAGATATGATGGTTGGAACCTTTCCAAGATCTATGATGTAGGTCCCGACAAGGTTGATGTTCTGGCCGACACACCTAGCCGGAAGATCTATCATTGTAGTATCTTGATTGACCAAATCGACCATCTTCTTCATGAGGATTTCGAGTGACTTATTTAGATGTTGTTCCTTATGGATCCTTTGTTCTCCCGAAGCCAGACCTTTACTTGATGTTCCAGATACCGATTGGTATTGGGTTAAGCTGGTACATCAAGGAGAACATTATAAGAGGAGCGCTAAATGTCTCTCGGTCGATCATCCAGATTTTGTCCCCTTGGCCCCGCCAAGGTGAAATCTGAGAAGGTGTTATCTTCCTTCGCATCTGCATCTCCCACCGGTATTCATCATGGTAGCATGTTGTGTTGCCAGGATCTTTGACACTGATATTGGTAAAACCTTGATGAATATTGAGATGCTCAAGTTCTTGAGAGCACGCACAAGCGCTAGGTGTTATCATTGGCACTAACTGGGCTTGCTCTCAGTTTCCTCGGTTATGCTATAACTTTTGAAACAGTGGACTCACTCTCTACTGTTGAGCTTCTCCCCAGTTACTAAAATCATTCCTTGTGTTGTTTTCACAAGGTAATCCACATCATCCATTCTAGTCTGAGTATGTCATTCTACCGAACTCCTTCAAATGATTGATTGTGATTTGCCTTAAGCTGGTATAAACAGCTCTAATGATCTCTGAATCAAAGGTAATTCTTTTTGCCACTTAAGGGATGATTCTATGAGTCACCTCTCCCAAGGTGCCCCGATATGGGATCATAGTAATTGTTTCCTCGCTACTTTGAAACCCTCGTCATCTGTTCCACTCCATCCCTCTAGATGTATGCTTCGTGTCTCAGCTCGGGAGATGCTGCTATGTCTCATCCCATGAGTTGATCCTGAGTTGATCGGTCTTCGAGAAGATCAATTATTCTAGACTTTCCCTTTCCTCTTCTTGTCATGTTAGTTGGAGTTCTCAGAGGAAGACATCGAGTCAAATATGGTGATCGAATCAACGCCCTTTGAAGTGCAACCTGGATCGTGAAGATTGCATTAGTTGTGTTTCCCCTTCATTCTACCCTATGCTTGAATCTCGGGACGAGATTCTTGTTTAGTAGGGGTGAGTTATCACATCCCTAGCTTCTGGCATTGCACTAGGCTAACTTCATGTGTGCATCATGTTTAAACTTTGAAAGAAACTTGAAATGGGGATGTCCAAACCCTAGTACCAAATGGAATTCAAATAGGTTTAACCTAAAAATATTTTCAGTGAATCCAAATGGCTTTCAAAAATGTTCATCATTTCTGGAAAAATGCTAGAACCATAACCAGAGTTGTTGCACATTTTTCCATGACATATTTGGTCACTGAATTAAATCATATGTACTTTGCATTTGGGCAATTAAATGCTAGTAAATATTTTAAATGCTCAAATAATTCTGGAAATAAGTGTGGGCTCTTGCAATTAATCTAAACAGAGCCTATGATTATTTTCAGGATTTTTTAAGGTGTCTAACTACTTTTAATAAAGCCACAAACTTATAGAAAAATAGAAAAACATAATTTAAAAGGGAGAGAGAAGGACTTACCTGGCAGCCCAGCCAGCCCACCGCTGTAGCAGCCCAGTCGGGCAAAGCCAGCCTGGCCCACCAGGGGTAGCACTGTCTTCTTCCTCTTGCCAAGAGGAGAAGCAGCTGCGTGCCCGGCGCGCAGGCGAGCCGCGCCAGCTCCTCCCTGCCTGCCTGGCCTCCCCGAGCTTCTGGACGACGCCACACACCCCGCCTGGACCGCTCTCACTCTCCCCCGAACGCTCTCCCCCTCCTTTGTTCTTTCCGCCCGAATGCCTCTGTCACCGCCGCTCGCCACCACCGCCGACACCGCCATCCCGGCGACGCCCTAAGGTGCCCAAGAGCTCCGCCTAGTACCCCTCTTCCTCCTTGTTGAGTTTTGCAACGCCGGACGCCCCTGAGCGCCTCCACGCCGTCGTCTTCAACCTCCCGACACTGGAGATCTCCATCACCGTCCTGACTGCTCTGGTGCTTCCCCGAGCACGCCGAGGCCACCTCTACAACCGTTGTGAGCTCTTATGCCCCTCGCCCCTCTCCCCATCGAAGCGTTCGTCCTCTAGCCCCGATCCCCAACCGTGACCGAAGCATCTCGCCGCCGGCCATGGCGTAGCCGCGGCCACAGCCGCGCAAGCTCGCAACCGAGCGCGCCACCATGCTCAGCATGTTCCCAGGAGTCGACCACGACGACCCGAGGCTCCTGCCATTCCCTGCAGCGCCTAACCCTCCGTTGGCCGAACTCCGGCCGCCGCAAAGCTCGACGCCGTCGGTGCTGTAGACCACCCCAGCCATTGCTACTTGCACCACTGGATGCGGCAGCTCCCTAGCTACGCGTAGCACGTCTCCACCGAGGATTTGGTCACCGGAGGACCAAATCCGAGGCCCTCCGCGCGGTTTGACCCCGCTGACGAGGGGTTTGACCTCCCTGGGGTCAACACGCATGGGCCCCGACCCTGACTAGATTAGTTTAGGACTAATTACCCCTGCTGAAACTGACAGTGGGCCCAGTGGCTGTTAATTTGATTAGTTAGAATTAATTAACCCTGTTAGTTACTTATGTCGCTGACGTGTGGACCCCACTGGGCAGGTTTGACCTGGACTGGGTCAGATGACCTGTTGACGTCATCATGATGTCATGCTGACACAGTAAACTCTTTCTGGAATTAGTTTAATTCTAAAATAGCCAGGAAATTCCAGAAAATGTTATAAACTTCTAAAAATCATATAAAATCAACCGTAACTCAAAATGGAATAAATTATATATGAAAAATGATCAGAAAAATCCAATCTATCCATCTGTACCATTTTCATGCATGTTAGAACAACTTATGACTACTGTTTAGGACAATTCAATTAAATGGCATGTAATAAATCACATATGGAGTTTGAATTTGAATCTTTGATTCAAACCAACTTCATTTAATCTGGTTTTAGTTGCATCAGCTCAAATCATAAGCATATTGCCATGTCATGAGCATGCATCATATTGTGCATTGCATTGATTGTGTTTCCTTCTGTGTTGCCGGTATTTGTCCCCTCTCGTTAGACGTGATACCGACGACGAGATTGATGACACCGATGAAGAGTTATACTATCTTCAGAAGTGCCAGGCAAGCAAAACCCCCTTGTTCATTCCGATACAATCCCACTCTCTCGCTCCTGCTCTCTTCTACTGCATTAGGACAACACCGATTCAACTGTTACATGCTGCGGTAGTTGAACCCCTTTTTATCTAAATGACCTATCATTGCCACAATAAATAGATGAAACCCACTAGCATGAGTAGGAGTTGTTTGAGCCCTGATGTGCCTACTCATTCATGCTTGTTTGTCATGCCTTCTATTGCTAAGAGGTGTGTCAGATCTGATTCATCAGGGATGAATTGGAGGTGTGTGAACATGTCCTACTGTGTGTGAGCTAAGTGTGTGAACACAATTTGGTAATGGTAGCGGTGAGAGGCCATGTAGGAGTACATGGTGGGTTGTCTCATTGAAACCGTCCTCAGGAACTGAGTTCTATGTTTGTGATCAATGAACAGTTACTACCACACATTGGGCTCCGGACGCTCCAAGCCCTCTCGACTTATTAATCAACTCGATCTCTGTCCAGGAGTTGCAACTAGTTTCTGGTGTTTGTAGGTAGTGTTAGTAGTCTACCAAGTGGCACCCAGTACAGGTGGGCTTGGGATAGACTAGGCACAGTGGCCCGGTGTACCAAGTAGCACCCGAATGGTGGGCTTGGGAACCCTACACACATCGTTTGTGGCCGTGAGCGACACCCCAACCGGATCTCCTTGCGGATGGAACCCGAATAGGCGATAAACCTGGATGAGAGACTTGTGTGGTAAGTCAGGTCGTGGCCGACACCCTCGCTGGGCTTCCGCTTGAAGGTTGCCGAGTACATATCGTGTAAACGATGGTAAGTGGTGAGAGCGTGTGTCAAGAAGTACACCCCTGCAGGGTTAACATTATCTATTCGAATAGCCGTGTTCGTGGTAAAGGACTTCTGGGTTGCCTGTACAGTTCATAGACAATTGAAAGTGGATACTCTAAAATGCGAAAGATAAGCGTGAGTGCTATGGATGGCATTCTCGTAGGAAGACGGGAGCGGATCCATAGTGGTGTATTGATATGGTGAATATGTGGACTCGTGTGCGCCACCTCAAAAGAGTTACTTGCAGTCATAGTTCAGGATAGCCACCGAGTCAAAGCTGGCTTGCTGCAGTTAAACCCCACCATCCCCTTTGTTGATAATGATGCATATGTAGTTAGTTCTGATGTAAGTCTTGCTGGGTACATTTGTACTCACATTTGCCTATTTTATGTTTTTGTAGAGACTTCTGTCTCACTAGTAATTTCGTGTGGACTTGCGATATTTAGCTTGTTACCTCATCTACGATCTTGTGCCCTCGGCAGGATCTAGTAGATAGTCAGGCTTTGCAGGCTTTTTCATTTGTAGATGTCTGTACTCAGACATGTTAAGCTTCCGCTTATGCTTTGACTTGTACGCTGTGAATGTTGGGTCGTGAGACCCATGTTTGTAATATCTCGCTCCTTGAAGCCTATTGAATAAAATACTTGAGTTGTAGAGTCATGTTGTGATGCCATGTTGTATTTGCACATATCGCGCATATTGTGTGTATGTTATTGAAATGCTTGGTATGTGTGGGATCTGACTATCTAGTTGTTTATCCTTAGCAGCCTCTCTTACCGGGAAATGTCTCCTAGTGCTTCCACTGAGCCATGCTAGCTTGCTACTGCTCCGAAACAAGTAGAATGGCCAGCATGTGTCCTTCTACGTTCCTGTGTCTGTCCCTTCATGGAAATGTCACGCGATGAATATCGGAGTCCTGTTAGCCTGCTACAGCCCGGTTTACTGGACTCCTGCTAGCCCAGTTGCTACAGCCCGGATTCACTCGCTGATGACCGACACGTTCGTTGCTGGGTCATGTATGCCTGTCCCTGTAAGTTTGTGCCACTTGGGGTTTACCACTAGCCATGTCAGCCCGGACTCCTTATCATATGGATGCTAGCGACACTATCATATACGTGTGCCAAAAGGCGCAAACGGTCCCGGGCAAAGGTAAGGCGACACCCATGGGGATACCGTGCGTGAGGCCGCAAAGTGATATGAGGTGTTACATGATAGATCGATGTGGCATTGAGTCGTGGTCCTGACAACTACTTCAGACGAAATACCGCACTTCATTAGATGGGCAAGTGCACTGCATGGTTTGTTTTTGTTTAGACGTATTTTTTCTCAGACGGGGAAAGAAGAACGCACTGCTTTAGACGAAATACCGCACTTCATTAGATGGGCAAGTGCACTACATGGTTTTTGTTGTGGGACGTAAATTTTCCCAAACGAGGTGGAGTGCACTGCTACAGACGAAAAACCACACTGCATCGGACGAGCAAGTGCACTTCATGATTTTCTTTTGTCGGACGTGAATTTTCTTTAGATGGAAAGTGGGGTGCGCTTCACATCAGACGTAAGTGGACCTGAACACTTCCGAAAGTGAACCGCGACGACGCAGAAAGGGAACTGCATGACATTTTTGTTGACCTTTTTCATACTTAATATTTTTCTATGAGAGTAGACCAAACGCGTGGACCGTATGGACGAAGCGAGTGAACCGTAGCGCATCAAGAAGTGAACCACATTAGATTATCTTCCCTTTCACGTTTGGGAATAAGTTAATCACATTACAGTGTCGACCAAATCAAAAACAACAAATCACACGCACTGCTTCAAATCAAAAACCGCACTGCAATGTCGACCAAGTAACTACACACGGGTTTCACTGTACTGCTTTTTGCTATGATTCTGAAACCAGGCAGGTGATATGTGTTTTTGTTCTTGAGCCCGAGTGAGCTTCCAGAGAGTTCAAAACGAACTCCCACACACATAAAAAGTGCAGTGCGTTGTGCCGTTGATGCGAATTACAGCATGCCCGCCGAGGAACCGCACTACATTTCACAAACAAAAAGGAACCACACTGCAGCACCATGGGCAACCGATCCCAGGCGAACGGCACCCCGCCCCCAGCACCCTCATGTGGTCGCCGGCGCCTACTTTTTTCACCATGGGATCTCAATCGAGCCTCTTCCTGCTCAAAACAATACGGCGTTGCCGCCAACCATGGAAAAACAAAAAAGTGAGCGAGAGAAACTTAAAACAAAAACAACCTTTTTAGTTTGGAAAGGCACTTCCTTTTAAACTGCAGGCGAACAAAAGGAGAGAAGCTACAGGTGAGGGTGCCCGCACGCATGGACGAGCTGCACTGCACGCCATGGCGAGCTGCACTGCACAGTCCGCACGCCAGAGCGAGCTGCACAACATGATGGTGGCACTGCACGCCAAGCAGGGCCGCGGAACTGCATGCCATCGTACGACATACTGCACGCCATCGCTGGCCAAACTGCACGCGAGCCGCTAGGGATGGACATGCTGGACCTCGCCAGAGGGAGTTTGCGGGGAGAGGAGGAAGAAGGAAAGGAGAGAGGGGAGGGCGGCTCCCACTGCGGTGAAGTTCAGGTCGTGTCGCGCGGCCGCGGAGTGCACAGATGTGGTTGCCGGGCTGCACGGAAGGCCGCCGGGGGGACGTGATGAGCCTGCTGCACGCACCGCATCCCACCTCGGCTGCTGTTCTGTAACCACAACCGTGTGCCGGTGCAAGAAGACGAAGGGAGCTCGTCAGAGAGGCTCCTGCATCAGCGGGTTGGAGCAGATGAGGAACGCCGTCCTGGTGCCAGCGCTGCAGGAGAACGGGGTTCACCCGTGGCGGCGGATCGATCCAGATCATGGATGGGTGGCGGATCCGGACGTGGGGGTGGAATCCACCCGCGGCGAATCCCGAGGGCACCGGAGACGCAGGCAGGGGCAGCGCCAGGGCCGGAGCAGGGGAGGAGGCGGCGCGAGGGTAGGTGACGGCGCGGTGGCGCAAGGGGTGTGGTGGGGCGACGGCGGGAC
>NC_041383.1:62021288-62026599 GCF_002162155.2 Triticum dicoccoides
TTCTGTTACGCGTAACAGAATATTATTCTGTTACCCTTTTTGAACTGACGGTTTCAGGTGGTTGTATTGATGTTTTTGAAGCGGTTGAACTGATGCTTTCACTTGTGTTTAAAAGATCATCTTTTTTAGTTCGAAAACTTTTTGTAATTTTTTTGTTCGAACGGGGCGTGTAATATATCGTTGGAAAGCTCTTGACAACCATATTTCAAATATATTGAATGTTTTTGGAAAATCATTATGGTTTAAGAGCAGTTTTGAAAAAACTATTTTTTTCAAAACCGAAAACGTGAATCGTATTTTGGAATCAATTTTCAAATAGTTTGTCGGAATTGAGCAAATAAGATGGCGTTGGAAAGCTGATAAAAATCCGCATCTTCCATATATGTATTGTTTTTTCTAATTCTATATGATTTAAAAGTAATTTGAAAAACGGTGAAATTCTGGGCGAAACGTATTTTCGTGATTTTTTGCAAACGAGTTGTCGGATTAACACAAATGATACGGCATTGGAAAGCTATGGAAGGTGCGCAACTTTTTCATATAAGAATGTTTTTCTAATTCTTTACGGTTTAAAAACAAATTCGAATACGGTCAAATTTGATTTTGAACTCGATTTTTTTAAAAAGTTTGTCGAAATATGGCAAATAATATACCGTTGGATAGCTATCAAAAATGCGAAACTTAGTCATGTTGAACATTTTCTCATATTTGCAGCCGTTTAAGAGTAATTTTGAATACGGCATGATGGATCCTGCTGTTTTCTCGTCTGAAAAACAGAGTAGTCGTACTGATATATGTGTATGTTTGTACTGAGCTATTTTTTGTAGAGTAATTTTGAATGGTTCCAAAAAAGGGTACTTGTACTGATGCTTGCATGGGTTTGTACTAAGCGTGTTTTCAGTAACTAGACTTTGCTCTGTTTTGCTCGTAAGTTTTCAATAGTTTATTGTATCGTCGCCCCTATACTTGCATTGTTTATATCTTCAAACTAAATGATATTTTTTCAAAAAGAAAATGTTTTTAATGAACTTTTCTTATAACGATCTTCTAGACTTCTCTTATTTTATGACTTGTACTTTTCTCATTTGAATCTCATGGGGGTTCTTTTTCCTTGAACTGTTACAAGTTGAATTTCCGTCAATTTTTTTATTCTGAACGGACCACCATTTTTAACTTGTACTGATCAATATTTTTAATTCAACCATTTTTCCTTTGTAGAATGGACGAATATATATTCGGGAAAAAGAGTACTTGAACGAATGTATGTATGGTTTTGTACTGAGCGTGTTTTCACATACCGAGCGTGTTTTGTGTTGAGCAGTCAAACTTTCATCATCGAACCAACATAGTTTATATAGCTAAACTAAAAAAAACTTTTCCACAATAAATGTGATGTGCTTTTTCTTTGTTTTTCTTTGAGCATATATTCCTCGGGTTCATAGATGAACTTTCTCAAATTCCATAGAAGAACCGACAGCTATTTATGATCTAAACATATATGCTAGTAGTAATCAAACATTCCATACAATTTTTTGTCTGTTCATGGATATCAACCAAAATAGGAAGGAGAGAGCACTCGAACTGATAATTGTTTTTTATTCATACTGATCAATGTTTTTAATTCAAACCATTTTTTCCTTTCTTGTAGAAACATCAAACTATCATATACACTTTCTTTTAAAAAGTAGCAATCATATTATCATACACAGAAGAACTTGCAGCTGCTGCTATGTTTATGGATTGCATGTTTTCATTGTCCTCATTGCCTTCATCGTGTACTTCATCCTTAGCCTGCTTGGTATCCTTCATGCTAGTGATCAGTGTCGTCATCCTGGGCTTGCTTCGTAGGCATTATTCCCCAAGGTGCCACATCCTTACTCACTGTGATGATGTGTTTGTACTGCCCAAACAAATATGTGAGAGCACAAAATAAAAAAATTCAAACACTATTTGGTGCTAACAGGAATAGACACAAACACTAAAGAGCATGACACAACCAAATTATCTCTCTCATATTAATTCATTGTCCATGGATCCATGTGCTGTAGCATGTGAACCCCAAAGCTAGCAATAGTAGTAGCTTCTCCGAGTAGCGACAACTCAAACTTGTGCAACAAACACCTACAAGTTCAGAACTTATGCAACAAACACCTACTTTTCTATTACATGCAGACAATTGATTAGCAGCAGTAAGTTGGAGCTGGGATGGATAGGAGATTGCATTACCATGCAGAGCTTCCCAGAGGTTTTCCTTGTTGGTAGCATCGCGAATGGGAGGAGAGCATTTGAAACAAGTGTTCCTATCTCGAACTTCCTGCAGAAGATGGAAACGCAAAGGAAATCAGACTCACCATCGGGAAGTAAATGAACTGAAAAGCATACAAAATATGAACTTGTGCATCCTGTTTTAACTTCAACCTATGAAAAAGGAACAAATATGAGAGATGTGTTTTTGTCAAGACGAACTTACCAGGGTTTGGTGTTCAAACTTTTAAATGTTTGCGCTACCGGAAATAGAGAATAGCAACATGCCTCGACCAGATCGGTGACTTCCTCACTGGCGGCCTCTCGTACACCGTGAGGGCAACACATACACACACAAACAGACCAAAATACACAGCACGACCGGCTAGATAAACAAACTGATAAGAATACATGTCTTCTCGGTTATGAACTGATGACAATACACAACACGGACAGCTAGCCATGAACTTCTTGAACTCCCCTAACATAAGGTCTAGGGTTTTTAATGGTTTTTTGGTGTTCACGTTCTTTACTAAGTCCCTGACTTCTCGACAATGAACTTACTACATAGAAGGTCCTCACATACATGTATAACTTGACAGGAGCTGACAGAAAATGTTGCAGCAAAATGGCATTTTTATTCAACATAATAATACAACCATATCTTGTAATACATCCATCTCGATGGAATCAAATGCACAGTAAAATGACACATACTTGAGAACTAACAGATTACTCTTCAGGTACTCTAATCAACTTCAGTTTTCTTCAGAAAGTGATTGAAAACTAGCATAGACTATGCTATCAATTTTTTACATCTCTACCACACTTGTTGGGACTATTGTTCATCACACAATGAACCTCTTTTTTTCTGTTTTTCTTGACTGTCATAGAATAAAATATGGAACTATTTTGTACAAGTATAGTTGAACTTTTGTGTTTTTTGGTTACTGAAGTAGTATCAGAACAGTTGCTGCATACATATATGAACTGACACCTTTTTTGTCAATGAATTCTTGTAATATATTGTATTAGAACTACTATAGGAGTATCTATTTAGTACCAAGCATGCTCATCACAGAAAGCATAGAATTCAGGAGATAGAAAGAACAAGTGCAAAAGTACAGGGGGTGTGTTCTTCACTATTTGGTTTACAGGGGTGCCAATGATGAACTGAATCATTTTAGTTCCGTCTTCTCACCACAGGTCTGAATCAAGAGCAACATCCGTTCAATTCAAAATAAATTGACAGTTTATGAATTCAGGTGTTGAGCAGTAACTGAAATCATCAAATAGACAACCCACTCAAGTGTCCTCCATGAACAGAATTAGAATACTACTATTACAACCAAACAAAAAACAATCCTACAGCACACATAAACCATGATGTCAGGAGCTACAACAAATCAGAATGCGCAATGGACTTCACTGCCCTATCTAGGATTTGTGTTGCATTATCTCTTGTCCGTGTTACTATCAGTTCTACACCTCAAGATAAGTCAGGCAACTCCAAGCTTGCTTTCGCAACATTGGATTAGACACGTATGTTTAGTGCTGATTAATTACCTGATGATTGAGCAACTGATGGTTGGGGCTTTGCTTTCTTTTTCTTGCACAATAGTGGGTTTGGGCCCTGCAGAAGGACTATCAAAATGTTAATGGTGCCCACTAGATCATAACAAGCAAATATTGTCGTGCTCGTGCATATGACGAATATCTGAAAAACAATAGATGAAGATACAACCTTTTGCTCTGTTTGTCAAGCAATTTCAGCTAGTAGTCCGCAAGCAATTTCATAACACAAGCTAGTGAAACATGTGACGAAGAACTGAACTCAAAAAACAAGATATTTGGAGATGGAAGAAGGCGTCCGACGTCGGGTGAACTTGCTACCCTTACTCCCGCAGACTGACGGCTCCAGTGAAGTGGAGCTGATGGAGGCGGGGTTCACGAGCATCCAACAGACCATCGGACAGCGGCCGAGGCGCCTCCCCGCCGGATGGAGTGAAACACCAAACACTCACCTCTTATCTCTGAATGATAACCAGAATAGCTAATACTAAACAATTACTGAGAATGACATAGCGACAAGACGTACTAAAGAAGAAAATGAGACTGAAGACTGAGAAACTAATGAAGATCCAAACTAGTATATTTTTTATCTATCATAAGAAGACAGAATTATGAATTGATGAAAAATCATCTCATGAACTGATACACATAGTGTAGATATAATTTTCTCTGGACAAGTAAAAAGAAATTTCCAGCCAACCATTGTATTGTAGAGACTAATTAAGCTCTATTTTTTTGGCCATACATGTAATGCCCCGGATCCGATGCGCCAGGTGTCTGCCAGTTATTCGCCGCCGTTGCCATGTCATTTGCTTGTGTGTTGCATTTTATCATGTCATCATGTGCATTTCATTTTGCATACGTGTTCGTCTCATGCATCCGAGCATTTTCCCCGTTGTCCGTTTTGCAATCCGGCACTCCTATGCCCTCGGGCGTCCCCTTCTTGCCTCTCTTTGTGTGCGGGTATTAAACTTTCTCGGAATGAACCGAGGCTTGCCAAGTGGCCTTGGTATACCACCGGTAGACCACCTGTCAAGTTTCGTGCCATTTGGAGGTCGTTTGGTACTCCAACGGTTAACCGGGTAACCGTAAACCCCCCTTCTCTTTGCAGCCCAACACCCTATCCAAAATGGCCCAAAACCCATCTAACTCCCCTCCATGCTCTTGATCGTTCGATCATGATCGTGTGGGCAAAAACCGCTCCTCATTTGGACTCTCCTAGCTCCCTCTACCTTTAAAACTAGACCCTCCCCCGAAATTCGCGGATCAAATCGCAGACGAAACCCTAATTTTCCCCTTGCTCCCGCAGCCGGACGCGTCCGCCCGCGCCGGACACGTCTGCGCCGGCCGCCGCAGCCACACCCCTCGCGCCACGTGTCCTCCGCCGCCGTCCCCGCGCCGCCGGCCCGCGGAGCCCGTCCGGGGCCCGCCCGGGACCGAGCCGCCCGCCTCCGCGGCCCGCGCCCCGCGCCGCTGTCGGACCCCGCGCGTGCCG
>NC_041383.1:62026874-62038775 GCF_002162155.2 Triticum dicoccoides
TCCCGCGCTGGCGTCCCGGGCAAGCCTCGCCGCCGCCGTCCCGGCAACGCGCCGCCCGGCCACGCCCAGCGTCCATGGAGCTCCGCCCCGACGTCGCCCGAATCCTGCCGCCGTCGGGAACGGATCCGTCCGCAACAGATCCGCCCGGATCCGGTCGGTCCCCGCCCCGTCTTCGCCGGGCAACCGCCGCCGCCGCCGCCTACCTTCCCGATCCAGTCGGGACCGAGGAGGACGACCCCGAGCGCCTCCCTCACATGGGCCTCCCCGCGGCCCAGCTAGCTCCGTAGCCCAGCACACGGCCCAGCTCCCTCCTCCTCGGATGGGCTCAGCCCAGGGTGAGCCGCCCCCTATCCCACGCCCTGGGCGTCGTTTAGCTTGTTGACGCTAACCTGTTTTTATTCCTGAATCGGCTAAGTCCCAGATTTTCGTAATTTTCATGCCATGTTCATGCCATCGTATCTCTGCATCCGTAGCTCCGTTTCGTGCGTGTAATATGTCAAATTGTTCGCCTCGATGAGTACATCATTTCATTCCATTGCATCATATTCATTTGAGGTCATCTAGATGCCCGAATCATCGTCATAAGAGTGCTTCATGGTGTTAATCTGCTGAAACTGTTAGAACGAGCTCTTTTGTCATTTTTGCCATGATTGAGGTGTGCATCCTATGACGTTGATGTCTACATGTGTTTTGAACTAGGCTATGTCTTATTTACAGAGGTGCTTACCATGTATTTTTGTGATCAATGTGGTGACTAGCACAAGCATGCAAACTAGGCATCATGATGTTGCTGTTTTAGTCCCTGTTCTGCTGTTATTTTGATGCCGTGTAAACTTGATGCTACAGAGAGATCCATGCATATTTAGAGATACTTCAGTAAGGGTGTTTTGAACATGTGGTTATTGTCTATCCATTCATGCCCTTTGTTGAAATTATGGAGTAGTCTAGCATGTTATTTGAGTGCTCTACATTTGATTCAAAATGTTTCCTGGCAGATTGTTTACATGTTATTCAATTTGGCCAAGCTTGCTATAGTTGATCCTTGCATGCTATGGACTTGTTCTTGACTTGGTTTGTTACAAAAACATGCCTTCTTGATGAGGCTATACTTATCTTGTCATGCAATGACTTGTGGTGATTGTATCGAGCTTGTTAAGTAGTGTTCATGATGTTACTGTTTTGCTAGGCTGAATCTGTTATTTCGTGATGCTATATAAACATGCTTCTACTAATCATTCTATGCATAATCTGGAGATGTTCTATAAACATGTTTTGATCTACATGTCATCCTATATCCATCCATGCCCCTGGTTACATTTATAGGTTGCTGTAGCTTGTTCATATCTTGCTCCAAAGTTACTTCATAATGTTGTTGTCAGCCTGTTTACATTAAGTTCAGTTGTTTCCATGTGTTTTCCTAGTGTTCCATGCATCCTATGACCTTTCTCTTGCCATGCCTAGCTTCTCAAATATGCCTTCTTACTGTTGGGTGCCTTGCCATGCCATGTTTTGCTCTGTGGTGAGTGGTACAAGCTCATCTACATGCCTTCATAATTATGTTCCTGCCATGTTTGAATCTGTAATATAACATGCTATGTATACGTGGGTGCCATCATATTTTCTGATCCTTTCTGGCTTATGGTCAGTAAGGGTCTTTTGATCTATGCATTTAGTAGATTCATGCCATGCCTTTGTTTGCCATGATAAGTTCCTGTAACATGTTGTTTGATAGCTCTAAACATTGCATCGTGCTGTTATTTTCTGCAAAGTCTGAAATTGTTATAACTTGCAATCTTACCATGTCTGTTTGAGCATGTTCTAGTGATTTCTAGAGATAGCTCAGTGTTCATGTTTTGTAATGCTTTACCTGTACATCATGTCCATGCCTTTTGTTTTCATGTTGGGGTGCTGTAGCATATTGTTTTGATGCTTGCAATATGCCTAGTTGCTGTTTTGGACAGCTTGTCCTTTAAACTTGTATAGCATGTGTGTGTTGAACCGTTGCTCCATTTTGGGTGTGCTCTATATGAAACTTGCTTGATTTTGCATGTAGTTTCATATTATCATGTTGCATCCTTGTTTTGAGGTGTTTGCTTGATGTTTGGGTGCATTTTGCGTCAATGCCATGTTTAACTTGTTTCGCTCATATCTTCTAGGTCGTAGCTCCGAACTAAATGAACTTTATATGTAGCTTGACTAGAATTTCGTGTAGATCATTTTTGTGCATCTTAACTTGCTGTTTAACAACTCGAACATAAGGTTTATTCAGATCTTGACCAATTTCGAAATATGCATATGAGGACTTACCGGAATTGTTATATGTTGTTCCCGACCTCATTTAAACTTGCCTTGATGTGTTGCTCTTGTTTGCATCATCTCTTGCCATGAGTAGCTTCATGTAGCTTGTCATGCATCATGCATGGTTGTGCATCATGCCTTGTTCATGTGTGGTGTGTTTACCATGTTGTGTGCTTCTTCTTGGTAGTTCCTGTTTCGTTGCGATCGTGAGGATTCCTTCGTCTACGCTTGGTTCGGCTTCATCCGTTCGTCTTCTTCATGGACTCGTTCTTCTTCCTTGCGGGATTTCAGGCAAGATGACCGCTACCCTGGATCTCACTACTATCATTGCTATGCTAGTTGCTTCGTTCTATCGCTATGCTGCGCAACCTATTACCTGTTTATCGAGCCATCCCATAGTGCCATGAACCTCTAACCTTTGACACCTTTCCTATGCAAACCGTTGTTTGGCTATGTTACCGTTTGCTCAGCCCTCTTATAGCGTTGCTAGTTGCAGGTGAAGTTGAAGATTTCTCCATGGTGGACAGGATTTTGGTTGGGATATCATAATATCTCTTATATTATTAATGCATCTATATACTTGGTAAAGGGTGGAAGACTCGGCCTTTTGCCTGGTGTTTTGTTCCACTCTTGCCGCCCTAGTTTCTGTCATACCGGTCTTATGTTCCTGGATTTTGCGTTCCTTACGCGGTCGGGTGATTTATGGGACCCCCTTGACAGTTCGCTTTGAATAAAACTCCTCCAGCAAGGCCCAACCTTGGTTTTACCATTTGCCTCACCTAGCCCTTTTTCCCTTGAGAGTCGCGCTCTCGAGGGTCATCTTTATTTTATCCCCCCCGGGCCAGTGCTCGTCGTGAGTGTTGGTCCAAACTGTCGGCCTCCGGTGGCCACCAGGGGCAACTCTGGGCGGGCCTACCGGAAGTCTGGACAATTCGGTGTGCCCTGAGAACGAGATATGTGCAGCTCCTGTCGGGATTTGTCGGCACAGCGGGAGGCTTTGCTGGTCTTGTTTTACCATTGTCGAAATGTCTTGTAAACCGGGATTCCGAGTCTGATCGGGTCTTCCTGGGAGAAGGTATATTCCTTCACTGATCGCGAGAGTTTGTCATGGGCTAAGTTGGGACACCCCTGCAGGGTATAATCTTTTGAAAGCCGTGCCTGCGATTATAAGCAGATAGGAATTTGTTAATGTCCGGTTGTAGATAACTTGACACCAGATCCAAATTAAAATGCATCAACCGCGTGTGTAGCCGTGATGGTCTCATCTCGGTGGAGTCCGGGAAGTGAACACGGTTTCTGGGTTATGTTTGACGTAAGTAGGAGTTCAGGATCACTTCTTGATCATTACTAGTTGACGACCATTCTGCTTGCTCTCTTCTTGCTCTTATTTGCGTATGTTAGCCACCATATATGCTTAGTCGCTGCTGCAGCCTCACCACTTTGCCCCTTCCTTTCGTATTAAGCTTTGCTAGTCTTGATACCCATGGTAATGGGATTGCTGAGTCCTCGTGGCTCACAGATTACTACAACAACAGTTGCAGGTACAGGTTCATGCGATGATCATGACGCGAGAGCGATGCTTGCTTGCGTTGAGTTCTTCTTCTGCTTCTTCGATCAGGGGATAGGTTCCAGGTCGGCAGCCTGGGCTAGCAGGGTGGATGTCGTTTGAGTTTCTGTTTGTGATTCATCCGTAGTCGGATGATGCTCTGATGTATTGTGATGTTGTATTCATGTGGCATTGTATGCCTTATGTATGTATCCCCATCTGTTATGTAATGTTGATGTAATGATATCCACCTTGCAAAAGCGTTTCAATATGCGGGTCGATCCTTGGTGGGACCTTCGAGTTCCCTTTGGATAGGGTCGCATATTGGGTGTGACAAGTTGGTATCAGAGCCTCGACCGACCCTAGGAGCCCCCTTGATTGATCGTGTAGTTTGGCCGATGTTGAGTCTAGAAGAAAACTATTTTCTGAGTCTAGTTATATCGGGGAGTAGGAATTCTTTTTACTCCTCATCCCCTTCGTCGCTCTAGTGAGGAATCTTGACGTAGGTGTTTTGAATTACTTCTCTTCCCATTCAAATTTTTCTTTAGGTTCACGCAGTTGGGTTTCCGGTAGTTGTTGGTTCTCAGCTCTTTTATCCGGTGCATTTCTCGTCAAGTAGACTCGAGCCTCTTCATCTTTGAGTTCAATCCTTAGTTGTTTTCTTTCCCACCCGCCCACCCTTTTCTTCTCGGAGCCGTAGTCCGTAATCGAGTATCCATCCTACTTGTGTGAAGTTTTTGCTCTCTCTCCTCAATGATTTCAACCGGTGTTTCCTCTTCAAGATATTAGTCGATTTCCCCTTCCAAGGTGCCTTTGTTTTACCTCCCTCCCACCCTTTTTCTTCCTGGAGTCTGACTCTCTCTGGACCAACAATTTAATTCGTGTTTAGCCTCTTCAGTCCTTCGTCAATTATTTCAACCGGTGAATTCTCGTCTAGTTCGTCATTCTTCATCTCTTTTCCGGTGGCATCAATTCAAGTTTTTCGGGTTGATCATATTCTCTTCCTTCGATCAAGTGATTTCCCTGCTCATTCGCCTCTCGCCATTCAATCATTCCGGAGTTCGGAAGACATCTCAGGAGATTCGTCTGTGTTTGAAGTAATTCGAGGTTGTCACCTCTTTCAAATATTTCAATTGTTCCGGTGCATCATCTATCTGTTCACCATCCCTTTTCAACGGTGTTTTTCTCTTCAGTGGGCCCTAACCCACAGGTCTTTTTCCAAGATCTTACCTGACTCTCCTAATTCCCCCGGAGTGTTCTCAAATTACTTTCAAGTCTGACGTAAGAATGAATTTCATCAGTCAGATGTCTTTCGAAGATCGTTTTCAAACTCTTTTCATTGTTGGCTCAACCTCTTCGCTTGTCATTCTACCGGAGTATCTCAGTAATTCTGGTGGTGTTTCTCCTCGTCATTTGAAGACCGAAGAAGAGTTTTCCCTCTCAATCTTGCCCATTCTCTCGAAGTTTTGTGGTTCTAGCTTCATATCATCCTCTCGAATTATTTCAGTTTGTCAGATATTCTTTCTTACCCATCCGGAGTATGTCAGAAGTTGTTTTCCCGTTTCTTTTCACCGGAGGCCATCGTTCCCGAAGAATTCTTCGTCCCCACATTTCAGCTACCATTATCGAATTATCCCGGTGCTCGTTCAAGTGTTCTTTTATCAGCTCGTTGTCTCTTCGTTCTTGTGCATCTAAATCCCCTCGAGCATATTTGTTCTTCCAATTCTTCCGGTGATTATTTCTCTTTCGTCAGTCATTTCCGAATTCTTACGGTGGTTCGTCCAAGATTCTTTTTCCTTTGTCATAACATTAATTCATTCATTCTTTCCAATCCTACCGGTGGTTCATGAAGACCTTCTCAAGTTTGCGATATGTCACTTCTCAATCCTTTTCAGGAAGAATAAGTAATATGCAAAATCCACTGTTTCTCATCAATGTAATTAATGAAGGATAAGCTTACAATAAATCTTATTCTTATTTCATCCAAGTGAGTAATCTTCTCCTTTGGAGTTTGTTCGTGATAAATAAATCCTAGTTCCAAGTGTTTTCATCTTTTCTTTTCCAGAGTTCAATTTCCTCAACCATTTCATGGGATCCTCCATCTAAATCATCGCAAGCTTTAATCTTATTCTTTCATCCTTCAGTCTATCTCATCATCCTTTTGTTAATGGAGTTCTTCATGGTGGTTCTTCATGATTTAATCTTTTCTTCAAGTGTTCATCAAGATTTTGTTCGTGGAGTTCAAGTATCTTTTCTTCTTGCATCTCAAAGTGCAAGTAATTCTTCATTTTCTTTTGAAATGGAGTTTTGCATTTCTTCGTTCTTCTAAGTCATCCAATCATTTCCGTTTGCGGCTGGTTAGCTCCTCATAATTTCTGAGATGTTATCCATAAGTCCACAACAAGCTTATTCATTCGTTGTTGATTTTATCACCAACTCCATTCAATCCTTCTAAATTCTTTTCATTCAGTTTCTCTTTTAATTCTTTCCGGAGGTTTTGTTTCATGTCTTCATCAAGTACCATTCCATCTTCTCTAGTTCATGTTCTATTCTTTCCATTTTAGCCGGAGTGCCTCCTAAATCCTTTCAGTCTTATTCGTTTCTTATCTCGTTCTAACCGGAGTTGTTTCTTAGTCTATCTGATTCAGTGAGCTCTCGATTCTCGTCATTCTCGTGTTGCTCTCTTATTCTCGAGTGCTCTCGATTCTGTGCTTCTTCTCTTGAGTTCTTGTTTCACCTCATCCATTTTCCCTTCCGTCTCGGTCCTCAGATCTCGGGACGAGATCTCTTTTTAGTGGAGGAGTGTTGTAACGCCCCGGATCTGATGCGCCAGGTGTCTGCCGGTTATTCGCCGCCGTTGCCATGTCATTTGCTTGCGTGTTGCATTTTATCATGTCATCATGTGCATTTCATCTTGCATACGTGTTCGTCTCATGCATCCGAGCATTTTCCCCGTTGTCCGTTTTACAATCCGGCACTCCTATGCCCTCCAGCGTCCCCTTCTTGCCTCTCTTCGTGTGCGGGTATTAAACTTTCTCGGAATGGACCGAGGCTTGCCAAGTGGCCTTGGTATACCACCGGTAGACCGCCTGTCAAGTTTCGTACCATTTGGAGGTCGTTTGGTACTCCAACGGTTAACCGGGTAACCGTAAACCCCCTTCTCTTTGCAGCCCAACACCCCTTCCAAAATGGCCCAAAACCCATCTAACTCCCCTCCATGCTCTTCGTCGTTCGATCACGATCGTGTGGGCGAAAACCGCTCCTCATTTGGACTCTCCTAGCTCCCTCTACCTTTAAAACTAGACCCTCCCTCGAAATTCGAGGATCAAATCGCTGACGAAACCCTAATTTTCCCCTTCCTCCCGCAGCCGGACGCGTCCGCCCGCGCCGGACACGTCCGCGCCGGCCGCCGCAGCCACTCCCCTCGCGCCACGTGTCCTCCGCCGCCGTCCCCGCGCCGCCGGCCCGCGGAGCCCGTCCGGGGCCCGCCCGGGCCCGAGCCGCCCGCCGCCTCGGCCCGCGCCCCGCGCAGCGGCCGGACCCCGCGCGCGCCGCCCGTCTCCTCCGCCCGCATCGCCCATCGTTGCCGGAGCGCGTGCGCCCGTTGCCGGCCACCGCCTCGGCCGCGTCCCGCGACCTCGCCGCGCCCGCCTCCGCCCGCTGCACCCCGCGCCTCCCGTGCTGGCGTCCCGGCCAAGTCCCACCGCCGCCGTCCCGGCGACGCGCCGCCCGGCCGCGCCCCGCGTCCATGGAGCTCCGCCCCGACGTCACCCGACCCTACCGCCGCCGGGAACGGATCCGGCCGCTCCAGGTCTGCCCGGATCCGGCCGGTCCCCGCCCCGTCTTCGCCGTTTGCCGCCGGGCAACCGCCGCCGCCGCCGCCTGCCTTCCCGATCCCGTCGGGACCGAGGAGGACGACCCCGAGCGCCTCCCTCACGTGGGCCTCCCCGCGGCCCAGCTAGCTCCGCAGCCCAGCACACGGCCCAGCTCCCTCCTCCTCGGATGGGCTCAGCCCAGGGTGAGCCGCCCCCTATCCCACGCCCTGGGCGTCGTTTAGCTTGTTGACGCTCACCTGTTTTTATTCCTGAATCGGCAAAGTCCCAGATTTTTGTAATTTTCATGCCATGTTCATGCCATCGTATCTCTGCATCCGTAGCTCCGTTTCAAGCGTGTGATATGTCAAATTGTTCGCCTCGATGAGTACATCATTTCATTCCATTGCATCATATTCATTTGAGGTCATCTATGTGACCGAATCATCGTCATAAGAGTGCTTCATGGTGTTAATCTGCTGAAACTGTTAGAACGAGCTCTTTTGTCATTTTTGCCATGATTGAGGTGTGCATCCTATGAGGTTGATGTCTACATGTGTTTTGAACTAGGTTATGTCTTGTTTACAGAGGTGCTTACCATGTATTTTTGTGATCAATGTGGTGACTAGCACAAGCATGCAAACTAGGCATCATGATGTTGCTGTTTTAGTCCCTCTTCTGCTGTTATTTTGATGCCATGTAAACTTGATGCTACAGAGAGATCCATGCATATTTAGAGATACTTCAGTAAGGGTGTTTTGAACATGTGGATATTGTCTATCCATTCATGCCCTTTATTGCAATTATGGAGTAGTCTAGCATGTCATTTGAGTGCTCTACTTTTGCTTCAAAATGTTTCATGGAAGATTGTTTACATGTTATTCAATTTGGCCAAGCTTGCTATAGTTGATCCTTGCATGCTATGGACTTGTTCTTGACTTGGTTTGTTATACAAACATGCCTTCTTGATGAGGCTATGCTTATCTTGTCATGCAATGACTTGTGGTGAGTGTATCAAGCTTGTTAAGTAGTGTTCATGATGTTACTGTTTTGCTAGCCTGAATCTGTTATTTCGTGATGCTATATAAACATGCTTCTACTAATCATTCTATGCATAATCTGGAGATGTTCTATAAACATGTTTTGATCTAAATGTCATCCTGTATCCATCCATGCCCCTGGTTGCATTTATAGGTTGCTGTAGCTTGTTCATATCTTGCTCCAAAGTTGCTTCATAACGTTGTTGTCAGCCTGTTTACATTAAGTTCAGTTGTTTCCATGTGTTTTCCTAGTGTTCCATGCATCCTATGACCTTTCTCTTGCCATTCCTAGCTTCTCCAATATGCCTTATTACTGTTGGGTGCCTTGACATGCCATGTTTTGCTCTGTGGTGAGTGGTACAAGCTCATCTACATGCCTTCATAATTATGTTCCTGCCATGTTTGAATCTGTAATATAACTTGCTATGTTTACGTGGGTGCCATCATATTTTTTGATCCTTTTTGGCTTATGGTCAGTAAGGGTCTTTTGATCTATGAATTTAGTAGATTCATGCCATGCCTTTGTTTGCCATGATAAGTTCCTGTAACATGTTGTTTGATAGCTCTAAACATTGCATCGTGCTGTTATTTTCTGCAAAGTCTGAAATTGCTATAACTTGCAATCTTACCATGTCTGTTTGAGCATGTTCTAGTGATTTCTAGAGATAGCTCAGTGTTCATGTTTTGTAATGCTTTACCTCTACATCATGTCCATGCCTTTTGTTTTCATGTTGGGGTGCTGTAGCATATTGTTTTGATGCTTGCAATATGCCTAGTTACTGTTTTGGACAGCTTGTCCTTTAAACTTGTATAGCATGTGTGTGTTGAACCGTTGCTCCATTTTGGGTGTGCTCTATATGAAACTTGCTTGATTTTGCATGTAGTTTCATATTATCATGTTGCATCCTTGTTTTGAGGTGTTTGCTTGATGTTTGGGTGCATTTTGCGTCAATGCCATGTTTAACTTGTTTCGCTCATATCTTCTAGGTCGTAGCTCCGAACTAAATGAACTTTATATGTAGCTTGACTAGAATTTCGTGTAGATCATTTTTGTGCATCTTAACTTGCTGTTTAACAACTCGAACATAAGGTTTATTCAGATCTTGACCAATTTCGAAATATGCATATGAGGACTTACCGGAATTGTTATATGTTGTTCCCGACCTCATTTAAACTTGCCTTGATGTGTTGCTCTTGTTTGCATCATCTCTTGCCATGAGTAGCTTCATGTAGCTTGTCATGCATCATGCGTGGTTGTGCATCATGCCTTGTTCATGTGTGGTGTGTTTACCATGTTGTGTGCTTCTTCTTGGTAGTTCCTGTTTCGTTGCGATCGTGAGGATTCCTTCGTCTACGCTTGGTTCGGCTTCATCCGTTCGTCTTCTTCATGGACTCGTTCTTCTTCCTTGCGGGATTTCAGGCAAGATGACCGCTACCCTGGATCTCACTACTATCATTGCTATGCTAGTTGCTTCGTTCTATCGCTATGCTGCGCAACCTATTACCTGTTTATCGAGCCATCCCATAGTGCCATGAACCTCTAACCTTTGACACCTTTCCTATGCAAACCGTTGTTTGGCTATGTTACCGTTTGCTCAGCCCTCTTATAGCGTTGCTAGTTGCAGGTGAAGTTGAAGATTTCTCCATGGTGGACAGGATTTTGGTTGGGATATCATAATATCTCTTATGCATCTATATACTTGGTAAAGGGTGGAAGACTCGGCCTTTTGCCTGGTGTTTTGTTCCACTCTTGCCGCCCTAGTTTCCATCATACCGGTGTTATGTTCTCGGATTTTGCGTTCCTTACGCGGTCGGGTGATTTATGGGACCCCCTTGACAGTTCGCTTTGAATAAAACTCCTCCAGCAAGGCCCAACCTTGGTTTTACCATTTGGCTCACCTAGCCCTTTTTCCCTTGAGAGTCGCGCTCTCGAGGGTCATCTTTATTTTATCCCCCCCGGGCCAGTGCTCGTCGTGAGTGTTGGTCCAAACTGTCTGCCGCCGGTGGCCACCAGGGGCAACTCTAGGCTGGCCTACCGGAAGTCTGGACAATCCGGTGTGCCCTGAGAACGAGATATGTGCAGCTCCTATCGGGATTTGTCGGCAAAGCGGGAGGCTTTGCTGGTCTTGTTTTACCATTGTCGAAATGTCTTGTAAACCGGGATTCCGAGTCTGATCGGGTCTTCCTGGGAGAAGGTCTATTCCTTCGTTGATCGCGAGAGCTTGTCATGGGCTAAGTTGGGACACCCCTGCAGGGTATAATCTTTCGAAAGCCGTGCTTGCGGTTATAGGCAGATGGGAATTTGTTAATGTCCGGTTGTAGATAACTTGACACCAGATCCGAATTAAAACGCATCAACCGCGTGTGTAGCCGTGATTGTCTCTTCTCGGTGGAGTCCGGGAAGTGAACACGGTTTCTGGGTTATGTTTGACGTAAGTAGGAGTTCAGGACCACTTCTTGATCATTACTAGTTGACGACCGTTCTGCTTGCTCTCTTCTCGCTCTTATTTGCGTATGTTAGCCACCATATATGCTTAGTCGCTGCTGCAGCCTCACCACTTTGCCCCTTCCTTTCCTATTAAGCTTTGCTAGTCTTGATACCCATGGTAATGGGATTGCTGAGTCCTCGTGGCTCACAGATTACTACAACAACAGTTGCAGGTACAGGTTCATGCGATGATCATGACGCGAGAGCGATGCTTGCTTGCGTTGAGTTCTTCTTCTGCTTCTTCGATCAGGGGATAGGTTCCAGGTCGGCAGCCTGGGATAGCAGGGTGGATGTCGTTTGAGTTTATGTTTGTGATTCATCCGTAGTCGGATGATGCTCTAATGTTTTGTGATGTTGTATTCATGTGGCATTGTATGCCTTATGTATGTATCCCCATCTGTTATGTAATGTTGATGTAATGATATCCACCTTGCAAAAGTGTTTCAATATGCGGGTCTATCCTTGGTGGGACCTTCGAGTTCCCTTTGGATAGGGTCGCATATTGGGCGTGACAGTACAGCAACAACATTCTTACACACATGGTGCACACAAACCATTATTGCGCATCAATGAGCGTAGGGAGGAAGGTGATCGGAGGCGGGGAGGTAGGAGACCGGAGGCGGGGAGGAAGGAGACTGGAGGCGGGAAAGGGAGGAGGCCGGAGCGCGGGGAGGGAGGCGGCCGGAGGTGGGGGAGGGAGGAGGACGGAGAGCGGGG
>NC_041383.1:62039954-62050340 GCF_002162155.2 Triticum dicoccoides
ATAAAGTTTCACTGGCGCGGCAGCAATCACAAGCGCTCGTTCGTGTGTGGGGATCTGGTCCCTCCTCTTATCTCATTTGTATTTTCATGTTATATCTCATTTGATGCTTATTTCCTCTTATAGCGAAAGGTGGAGCACGCTTCGTGCAACACAGCAGCTCCGCGCAGACACTAGGCTGCCTAGATGTCAGCCGAGCAGGCAGGGACCAGGACGGACGTGGAGAACTGTCGAGCGAAGGTTCAAACCTTTCCTTTCCTTGCCATGAATTTTTTTCCTCATGCCTTGTTTTGTTTTTTACTCTCGAGACATTTTGGTGCTTGTTGTCTTCACCGGCGCCATCTGTTGTTAGCAGCCCTGCCTCGCTCCCCAAGCGGCCACCTTCTCCTCATCTCACATCCCTCCGTCAGTGGTCATGACGACGTCCAGGTGACCCATGCTGCTCTTGGAGCCGCACTCCTCCTCAAGCTTGGCGTCGCCGTGCTCCCAACCCTCGCCCTCGGCGTCAAATCCGGCAAGGCGGCCGACGGGCACCTGCATCGCGCCGTCCTCACCATGGTAGGCCCAACTCCTCCACACGGTGGCCTCCTCCATCATGGTCGCCGAGCTCCCTCTCCTCTGCAGCAGCCTCGAGGTTGACATTACCACAGAATTGTGACATTGGTACTGTGTATGTATGATGGTACTTTGAAAGTTTGAATGTGTTTTCTGTCTGAAGTGTGAACTGAAGTTTTTGTTGTGTGTAAGTTCAATTACTTCTCGACTTGCTCCTCCTACTGTGCCTCGCTTCCAATTCTCCACTACGGCTTGATCCGGTTCAGTTATATACTATGGCTGCTTACTTTCAAAAATATATAATATGGCTACTTCTTGGGAGGTTGGGAGTGGGGTATTGCGTATCTCCACTTCTCCAGCCGCTCCTTGCCCAGGTTTGCTCTTTAGTCTGCATGTGAGGGAGTTAGAAATTGATTCCTTGTCTGTTAAAACTGATTTGGTCTACGGCTTCAGTGGAATGGTAGGAGACTGCTTGATGCTTGAAAGCTCTTCCCGCAGATGTCTCAGTAGCTTACCTTGTAGTTCCATGTTTGGCATGCGATCGATGAATTTTTTTTGCTTCCGTTATCGGTAAAATATACTCTGAAGCATAGTTCCGTGTTTTCTGTACTTCTGTCAAATGCTGAGTGTAGAGTAAGAAAATAAAGGTAACGTGGTGCTCATGACCTATTTATTGTTTGGCCTGGGAGAGTTTGCAACTCAGTTCATGAGAAAATAGAAGTGCGCGATACTTGTTCAATAGCATCGGTGGCAATAGAAGTGCAATTCAGTTTGCAATTGCTTTTGTGGCGCATTCTCCCTTGGCTAGATTAAAAGGGATATGTCCCAAGTTTACTCGCTAGCTTGGTAGACCCCAGCAGTAAGTTTTTGAACGGATGGAGATAATTTTATCAAACTAATAGCAACGCCGCTCTGCTTTCACTTGGCAACCGCCGGCGGCAGCACGGACGCCGATGGAGAGGTGGGGATGGCGGGCTCCGTCCACACAGCCGGTGGATCCTCGGCATAAGTGTTGACCAAAGTTTTTCCAGTCATCGGTAACTAGCCGCCGAAGTTTCCAGTAGACTTGACTGTTTTGTTGACATGTTCCGCATTTGAGGTCTTTTGCGGTACCCTAGTACTCCTTTCCCCGTAGACAGAGTACCCATCAGATCTAGCCAATGGTTCAAAGGGGTAGTTTCGTCCTTTTCTCTTGCTATAATATTGGATAGGGGTAATTGAGCGCACGCTACTTGCCACCGCCATCCCCGATCGGCGACTGCACACCGACCGCCACCTGCGCAGCCTCCGGTCAAAACGATGGATGGAGATGGAGGCACCGTTTGCGGCAGATCGCGCACTTGCAGTGGAGGATGCAACGCATGAATGGATCCTTGGCGATACCATCTCCTTCGCGTGATCTCCCGCAGCACCAGTATTATGACTTCTGCCGGCGACCGGGAGATAGTATGATCTCGTTTAACTGGGCACCGCCCTTGTCGTCGGCTTGTCAGCGAGGCCCCGTCTGTCCCCATGGCTAGCCGAATGAGCTCACAAAATTAGGGTTCCCAAATCAGGGATTGAACAGTGCTCACGCACTCAAACCGTAATTATCCTACAGATTACAATATTACCCTTGACCTCAAGGTACTCTATGCCTTTTGATGATGGTACTCCCTGCCACCACTACCGGAACAGGGCCATACCCCGACGGCTTGGGGGCCTATGCCGACGGCCCTTGGCCGTAGGCATAGACCGCGAGTCCGGTAGTGCACTTCCGCTGGAGTACCCATTACGCTGAGCCATCAGATTAGAACAAATGGACGGATCATATTCACTTCGGGGTACTGTAAAAGAGCTCCCGCATTTAATTTACTTGCAAGCTTTAAGATTCCTAGTCATTTTCTGTATCTTATTGAACATCATTTACTTTGATGTACGTCATGAGACTTTTTTCAGCAGGCGAGTTGCCTTCCACATTGTAGTTATCTTCAACCCTGCTTGAATGGTTTGATTCATGGGCTACAGAACTTCCTTGTAAATTATCTCCAGCATATATGGTATCCATCACATCTGTAGGTCTGCATTCGAACCTTACTTTCTTTGGTTTCTTTGACACCTTTTGGAACCTTCCGGGAGTGACCTTGACAATGTCCGGCGATATGCTCGACGTCCATTGCTGCTTGTAAGGCACCTATTGGGGATCACCTTTCCATTTAGCCAGGTTATGTTCTTCACTTCGTCAGACTCCAGCTGGGTAACCAATCCCTTCTTTGTCTGATCCAGAAGACATATTATTGATCTGACGCAGCACGCTCGCCCCGTGAATCCCATACCCATCGATCCTGTACGCATGCACATCACGAGTAATCAGTTTTCTGGATGATTTTCAAGTTTCCTTAATGGACTGTTTTATTTCCGAAAACATCGCAGCCACAACTATATATGAAAACAGCTTGTGAACGAAGAAGCTTTCTGGTATATGCACACGACCTCGCCTTAAGATGAAAACATAAAAGTGCTCTGCCTATTAACAGATGTTTGAAATTGAAAATGCGATTGGCAGATTGTGTACGTGTAAAATGGTGATGAATTTGAAAAATAGAATGTGAGGTGAGTGATATTGCAGTACAATCTATAGCTGCAAGTTACAAAATTAAAAGCACGAGAAGTAGTCGATCCGACCTTCTATTCCCGTATGCCACTCCATATATGAACATCCACGGATCCTCAATCTTCCTCCAGACTCTTATCTCTCAGTAGTATTCAGTTCAGGATAACAATGGCCAGCTTGCATTCCGGAGATATAGCGGTGCTGGCTATAGCTGCTCGTGAGTGGGATCACGGGCCACATGGAGCGCCGACAGAATACGTCAGGCAATCTCTGATCCCAGGATTCCAGGAAGTAGGCCACTGTCGTTTGTCTCGGGGTTCAGCATTAACTTATTCCGTTTATTTCGATAGCCAATTTTCTTACTACTCCATATTTAACAGGACCTTGCGATAAATACTCGTTCCTTTGTTTTTCATTTTTTTAGAATATTTTTTAATTATGTGACAACCCATGAAACTTAGTTTGGCCTTAAAACATGTCAAAAAACAACACGACGTGGTCAATACTGCCGGTGAAAGTAGCGATTGGCCGGGTGAAGCCCGATCATATCCGACGGCAGCTTGGATCTATAGTTTCCACATGCAGGAGTTTCGACGCGGGTTGAGGGGACTGGGCCTGGATGCGGCGCTAAACCACATGGCGAAGCAAGTCAGCGACAACGATGTAGCAACGACAATGACGAGCGGTGTGGAGGTGGTGCACGTTTGGGGCCAGAGATGATGGATGCAGCGGCGTGAACAAATCCAGTCCTCGAGCGGTGTGGGTCGTGGGTAGCGAGGGCTACGGGGAGTCCGCCCCTACCATGAAGTCGGTTCTGGAGGTGGCTACGCGATAGTGGTGGTTGGCCTCTCCATCCTCTCGTGTGGCTTTGACCTGCAGCCAATAGCAGACCCCGCTGGACGGTGATCTGCACTAGCTTGCATCGGTGGCTGGTCGATGGTGGCAGAGGCTACCCGGTGAGGGAGGCAGGAGCTCCTGGCCTTGCCGTCGCCAAGATTTGGATGAACCACATTGGTCGTGATGGTGGCCCTGGTCTCGAATGGTGAGGTCGGGAGGTCTCGAAAGTGCTCTTTCCTTTACCAGTCAGTGACATCCATGTACTATGGTGGCAGTCAAGGGGTGGTCTCAGATGCCGGGGCGGTGGCCCTGATGGTGGGAGCCGCGGTGGTCATGGGCGGAGAACGCGGCCCATGTGCGAGTTGGTTGCCATGGTTGTGTAGGCGGCGTGGGGGGTCAGTGATCGCGTTCGGTGGCAGTGGTGCGCTAGGTGTCCTCGCGACTAGCCGTACCATGTTTCATAGGCGAAGAGTGTGTCAGGGTTTATTCCCTAAATGGCTTTGGCAAGGATGATGACGATGGCATCCGTGAGTGTTGTTTCCTTCTTGAATGCATCATTGTGGCTACTCCCCGTCCTTTGGATTTCTCCAGGTGAAAACCCTGATCCTTTGAATCAAGCGGTGGCGCCACACGTATGTCATACCCTTCCACTAGTAGAAAACCACCCATTAGTCCCGATTCGTAAGGGCCTTTAGTCCCGGTTCATGAACCGGGACTAATGGGTCGTTACTAATACCTCCACCCATTAGTCCCGGTTCAATCCAGAACCGGGACCAATGTGCCTCCACGTGGCTCTGTGCGCCCACCCCAGTCAGGGGGCCTTTGGTCCCGGTTGGTGGCACCAACTGGGACCAAAATGCATCCACGCGTCAGCATTCCAGTTGCTGGGGTTTTTGTGTTTTTTTTGAAAGGAGGGGAGGTTGGGGGTTTTGGGGGGTTAATTTAATTAGGTGTTTCATATATTGTGTTAGCTAGCTAATTAATAGAGAGATGTGTCCTCTCTTATGTCCGTTCTTGGACGCTACGTACTATATATACATAAGTGATCGAGAGAACCATTCAGTACAGAAGTTCGTCATGCATACCGAGAGAAGTGATCGATCGACCTCTCCTTCTCCGAGAGGTTGGTCGAACAACAAGTTTTCGTATCATGTATCCGACGCTACTGGCTACATACATGTATAATATGTATAAGATCTCTTATAATTACAAACCCCTAGCTAGCATTTGAAATCAATTTCCACATGGTATTCTCTGGTTTTACTGATGACGTGGTCAAGAAAGAATCCTGCCAATTCCTCTTGAATTGCTTTCATGCGATCTGGTTCTAGGAGTTCATTCCGCATCTGCCACGTCTAATTTGAAGAAGGGGGTTAATTAATACATATATATATGAATGAAACTCAACAGAAATGATGGTGTAATAAAATGAAATTGTGAATATTATTGCTTACGCACTTCATATCATCTTTGAGAGTAGCCCCGCTTGTTTTTCAAAGTCGCGGTGTGGATGAACTCGCACACGTAGTATCCACAGAAATTATTCCCTTCCTCCTGCCACAAGCACTTTACGAGAAATAGAGGTCAATCAAACTGATAATAAAGCATTATAAATGGCATTGATGAAAGTATAGCTATATATAGAATCAACGGGCCGGAGATGCGCGCAACTAGCTAGCCAGTAGTACTTACTTTCGGGTATGTATATCGCAGCTCCTTCGGCAGTCCCGGAGCTTCTGCGGTGAACTATTTCCAAACCCTGCAAGACAAAGAAAATAATTATTATTACTTGAGATATCAGGAAATGAACAAAAAGTTACCGATATGGTGCGATAATTATGATCGATTGAACTTACTTGCTGAGCATTTCAGTCATGTCCGCATAGGTTTTGGGATCTTTCCGTCTCGAGCCTAAGACGGTTACTAGTCCACGCTCAAGCTTAATCTCCAGAAAAATATAGTGGTACCTGCGCACGCATGCATAACTCATCAATTACATTACTATAACCTCACTTGAGTAATAAGGGAAACCGAATATGCACACGACAGTAACACTCACGGGCCGTTGTAAGGAAAGAGTATGGTATCTTTGTTTTGATTTTTTATCAACGATCGTAGCAAGTTGTCCTCGGCCTCTTTTACGTTCTTTTTAACCAGAAATACATCTATGATATTTGTGTTAATGAACCCAATATCATAAATTTCTTGTTTTTTGCACTCGACGATCTTCAATCTGCATAATATATTGAGGATAATTAATTATAAATACATGCATGCAATGAAAGAGCCGAGCTATATATAGAGACTTAATGACAGAAATAGTACTTACAGGCAGTAGCAAAAGACCATTAATTTATCGAGGGCCTTTTGATTGAAGAACTCGAAGAACTCCTCAAATGGAACAGTCAACAGATCATTTGCAACGAGATCGTGCTCCTCTTTAATATGCAGATACAAAGAATTCTTACCATCAGACTCTCTGCAGGTTTCCATGTACCAATTATGGAATCTTCGTATCATTGTTGTCAGAGATTTTTCATCTTTGACGAGAGGCTTCCCGTACTCGTATCTGTGTCCGTCCACCTTCAAGAAATCAGGAAGTGCATCGTCAGGCAGGTAATCGTCAAGATTGCCATAACCGGCCACCGTCCCCGGAGCATTAGACACATTGAGCGGGGGGCACGATTGCTGTGCTTGTTCGCCGAGCTGGGCAATTTTTTCCCCCTTTGCTCGTTGTTTTGACCTTTTAGCACTGACAGTAGTTCCCGACCGCTGGGCTTGGAGATATGTTTGTTCAGTAATGCGCTCATAGTTGGTTCTCGGCGGAGACTTTGGTGGTTTCCTCAGGGCATCAATAGTGCGCTTTGCTTTCACCGGATCTACCTTCTCCTCCGGAGGTGGATGTCTCTTTGCTTTCACCCCTTCAAAGAACTCCTTCACGTGGGCCTGCACAATCGTATCGTTTTCCTCCTCGGACCTCTCATACTGTAACTTCTCTAGAGGCTTGACAGATGATGGACCGTATTTGTATTGCCTCCCGCCTCAGGTTGTGCTGCTAGACGCCGGAGCAGACGGAGCGGCTGCGGCGTCTGTCTTCTTTCGTGCTTGCTTACGAGGCGGAGGAGAAGGAGTACGACGCGCCGGAGCAGCCGGGGCAGCGGAGGGTCTCTTCCGCCCTTGCTGGCGAGGCAGAGAAGGAGGATGCTGCTGGCTGCTCGGGAGCGCCGGCGCAGGCGGAGAAGGAGGCGGAGTGCCGCCATGCGCCGGAGAAGGAGGCGGAGTGCCGCCACGCGTGCCCTGATCGTCACTCGCCGGAGGAGGAGGCGGTGGAGGAGGCGGAGTGCCCTGACTCGCCGGAGCAGGAGGAGGAGGCGGAGGCGTCCAGTTCAGAAGGTTGATGAGCTCCTTCTTCCATAGGCATGGAGTCTTCAAAGCAGAACCCAGCCTAGTCTCCCCTTCACCGGTAGGGTGGTCAAGCACGAGGTCCTCAAATCCCTCTGTTATTTCATCCACCATCACCTTAGCATATCCTTTTGGAATCGGCTGGCAGTGATAAGTTGTGCCGGGTCCACTAGGATAAACTTGGCCAACAACCGCCTTGACCTTCAAATTCATCCATCGCGCCATCATGTGGCAATTTTGAGACTCCATGATACCATCCACGGGATAGCTGGCAGGAGCCGTCAAGACATGCTCCGGCTGAAGCAGCTCGGTGGAAGCCACGCTGCTTCTCCGCTGAGATGGCGGGGTAGCTTCGGGGGAAGCTTCGGCATGTCGTTTGTTGCGATCTGCTGCTTCTCGTTCCTCTTCTTGATCCTCTAGCCCCATTACCCTTCCAAGCAGCGCCTGCATTTGGTCCTGCTCCAGTTTCTTCCTCCTCTCGTGGGTTTTGTAACCCCCTGCGTCCGGAAAACCAACCTTCCACGGAATGGAGCCTGGCGTGCCTCGTGTCCGTCCAGGGTGCTCGGGATTCCCAAGGGCCATTGTGAGCTCGTCCTTCTCCCTGTTTGGAAGGAACGTCCCTCGCTGCGCTGCATCGATATAGTGTCGAAGGTTCTTGACTGGTATTTGCAGTTGCTCGTCCGTCCACTGACACTTCCCTGTTACAGGGTCCAAGGTTCCGCCAGCCCCGAAGAACCAAGTTCGGCAACGGTCTGGCCAGCGCATTATCTCCGGTTCGATCCTTTTTTCAAGCAGATCATGCTCAGCCTTGGACCACTTAGGCCGGGCTTTGAGGTAGCCACCTGACCCCGTGCGATGCTGAAGCTTCTTCTTCGCAGCATTTTTCTTGTTTGTCTCCGACATCTTCTTACTCTTTTCCGATGTCTTGTGGGCCACAAATGCGGGCCAGTGATCTTTGATCTTCTCATATTTGCCGATGAATTCTGGTGTCTTTTTTTCCTTGACAAACTGATTCAGCTCTTTCTTCCACCTCCTCATTAGGCCTGCCATCTTCTTAAGAGCACAAGACTTGATTAATTGCTCTTTAACTGGCTTCTCCGGATCCTCCTCTGGTGGTAGGGTGAAATTTGCCTTCAGCTCAGTCCAAAGATCTTCTTTCTCCATATCATTGACATAAGACACCTCAGCTTCTTCATCCTTAGCAGGCTTATACCATTGTTGGATGCTGATCGGGATCCTATCCCTAACAAGAACCCCGCACTGAGCAGAAAATGCCTTCCTTGTCCGGATGGGTTCAATCGGTTCGCCGTCGGGCGCGATTTGTATGATCTCAAACTTTTCATCCGAGCTCAACTTTTTCTTCTGGCCTCGTCTCCTTACCGAAGTTGTGCTCGATCCGGAGGGCTATAAATTATAAGGAAGAAAGACGACAGTAATTAATATGTGTACATATACCAAAACAATGGATGCATCAATTAACTAGTCAGCACGGGCTTAACTAATATGTATATACCTGGCCGGACTTGGTTCGGTGACCAGAGCAGTCAGCACGGTCTCCTTCGTCTTGTACCTCCATTGTGTCACCGGAGCCATCATGAACATAGTCCTCCTCTTGTACCGGCATTAATGGGTCGAAGCCACCATCATAAACATAGCCCTCTTCTTCATCTAGCTGATCAACGGTGTCGAGGAGAAATGACGCAACATCATCACTTGATCCATTTGCGATTATGTCCCCCAACATCGCTTCTGTTTCTTCGTCTCGGGAGTGCTCCATAGTTTCTGCAAATATTTACAACATGTCAATTATTATTCAAACATGGTACAGATGGATATATATTAGTGGCAAACGTAGAACTAGCTAGCTAATCACAATAACGAATCATGTTAGTGGCCTCGACACAACGCTTCAAGGGTTTGGGGTTGCCTCGACGATAACGCTCTTTTAACTTGATAAATTTGGGTGGCCTCGAGAGAGTTAATTTGTCGGGTAGGGGCGCGGCGGGAGGGGGTAGGAGACCAACATCGTTTTCTCTCTAGGGTTTGGGTGTCCTCGAGAGTTTTGGTCGAGCGAGAGGGCCAAGGGGGGTGCTGCAGTTGTATAAGTTATCACGGTCGAGAGGGGGTATATATATATATATATATATATATATATATATATATATATATATATATATATATATATATATATATATCGACCGCCCCTCATGTCGAAGTTATCTAGAGGGGGTTATATCTTCTTCTCCTCTTCTTTTTCTTCTTCTCCCTCGAGAAAGGAAAATAATTAAGGAAAAGGAAGAAAAGAGAAAAAGGAAGAAGGAAGAAGAAGAAGAAAAAAAGAGGAGAAGAAGAAAGAAGAAAAAATAGAATTTCTTCTTTCTCCTGTATTCCTTTCTTCTTCTCCTCTTCTTTTTCTTCTTTTTTCCTCTTCTTATTTATTTCTCCTCTTATTCCACTCCTCTTTTTCTCCTTTCTTCCTCTTCTTATTTTCCTTTTTCCTCTCATTCTTTTAGTATTGCTTGTTTTAAAAAAAATGTTCAAATAGAAAATTTCGAAAAAAACAAAGGTTTTGCCTAATGCATTGTTCATATGAATATACAAACATTTGCATATTATACAATAATTAATATCACCAATAGATACAATAAATACAGAGCAACGAAGAGCCAATAGATACAAAAAATCTATGAACAGAAAAAAAACATGAACAATAAATACACATATGAACAATAAATACATATATGAACAAAAACATGCTCTGAACAATTTTTGAACATTACATACACATAGCCACATACATACACATATACATTATATATATATATGAACAAAAAAATTAAACTAATAAAAATGAAAAAAAATAGAGCCGCATATATATATAGCCACATACATACACATATATATACATTGAACAAAAAAATTAAACTAATAAAAATGAAAAAAAACAGAGCCGGTGCGGCGCGGCGGCTCACAGCGGTGGCGGCGTGCGGGGGCGGGCGACG
>NC_041383.1:62050764-62069021 GCF_002162155.2 Triticum dicoccoides
GGCGGGGGCGGCGAGCGGCGTCGGGGCAGCCTGGCGGCGTCGATGTGCTCGGCGTCGTCGGGGGGCAACTGGTGGCGATGAACTCTGCAAAACTGCGAAGTGCTACTTATATACAAGGAGCATTGGTCCCGGTTGGTGGTACAAACCGGGACTAATGCACCCTTTAGTCCCGGTTGGTGCCACCAACCGGGACCAAAGGCCTCTTTTTCGGCAGCCCAAAGGGCGGGAAACTGCGACCTTTCGTCCCGGTTGGTGGCACCAACCGGGACCAATGCCCCCCCCCGTTAGTCCCGGTTGGAGCCACCAACCGGGACCAAAGGCCCCTATGCTGCCCGCATTGGGGCCAAAGTTTAGTCCCACCTCGCTAGTTGAGAGGGGCGCGCAGTGGTTTATAAGCCCCACTGCCGCACCCCTCTCGAACTCCTCTCTACTGCAGGCTTATGGGCCTACTTGCGACTGCTTTGCCTCATGGGCCTTCTGGGCGTACTGCGGGCCTGAATCCTGGCCCATAGTAGGGAATCAAGTCGTATTTAGGCCGTGGGGACTCAGTGGGGGGCATTTTTTTTGTTTTTTTTCTTTACTTATTGTTGCTATTTTTATTTTTATTTTCCAGTTTTTTTGTTTTGTTTTGTGCATTATTTATTTTCTTTTGTTTTTTGCTTTATTTTTAATTCTTTTTGCTTTTAGTTTTAGGAAAATTATAAACTTTCCTTTTTTTTGTTTTTTTTGTTTTCTTTCTTGCTTTATTTATTTTATTTTGTTTCTACTTACAACAAAATACTTATTGTTGCTATTTTTAATTATTACGAGGGCCGAACCATAAGACATTAAAGCATTTCAAATGAACTCTGAAAAAGTTGAAAGTTGGCATGGTATCATAAATTGACCCACACATAGCATGTGCATGTACAAAACGGACAATGGTATCATACTCGTCAGTTACAAAGTTGGCATGGTATCATCATAATAGTTGCGGGAGAAAGTCTTCACTTTTTCTTCGCTTGTGTCATTTGCTTATTGCGCCGTAACCATGGATAATCTTCATCGTTTATCAGGATGCTGGGGTCAGCCTTGACTTTAAAGGGAGGAATTTCATGAAACTTTTCATAATCTTCAGACATGTCTGTCTTGTCCTCCACTCCCACATTGTCCCTTTTTCCTGAAAGAACTATGTGGCGCTTTGTCTCATCGTATGATGTATTCGCTTCCTTATCTTTTCTCTTTCTCGGTCTGGTAGACATGTCCTTCACATAGACATGTCCTTCGTATGATGTATTTGCTTATTGCGCCGTACCCAAGATTTTTCAGATCCACTATTGTCATTCCGTACTATGGGTCTACCTGTACCCCGCCTCCTGACACATTGACCCATTTGCACTTAAACAAAGGGACCTTAAAATCATGTCCGTAGTCAAGTTCCCATATGTCCACTATGTAACCATAATATGTGTCATTTCCCCTCTCGGTTGTTGCATCAAAGCGGACACCGCTGTTTTGGTGGGTGCTCTTTTGATCTTGGTCAATCGTGTAAAATGTATTCCCATTTATCTCGTATCCTTTCCAAATCAATATAGTCAAAGATGGTCCCCTGGATAACAAGTACAGCTCATCACAAACAGTGTTGTCACCTCTGATACGTGCTTCCAACCAACTGCTGAAAGTCCTGATGTGTTCACATGTAATCCAGTCATCGCACTGCTCCGGGTGTTTGGAGCGCAGACTGTTCTTGTGTTCATCGACATACGGGGTCACCAAGGTAGAGTTCTGTAGAACTGTGTAGTGTGCTTGAGACCAAGAATATCCTTCCCTGCATATTATTGAGTCCCTTCCAAGCGTGCCTTTTCCAGTCAGTCTCCCCTCATACCGCGATTTAGGGAGACCTATCTTCTTAAGGCCAGGAATGAAGTCAACACAACACCCGATGACATCCTCTGTTTGATGGCCCATGGAGATGCTTCCTTCTGGCCTAGCGCGGTTACGGACATATTTCTTTAGGACTCCTATGAACCTCTCAAAGGGGTACATATTGGGTAGAAATACGGGGCCCAGAATGACAATCTCGTCAACTAGATGAACTACGACGTGCGTCATGATATTGAAGAAGGATGGTGGGAACACCAGCTCAAAACTGACAAGACATTGCACCACATCACTCCTTAGCCTTGGTATGATTTCTGGATCGATCACCTTCTGAGATATTGCATTGAGGAATGCACATAGTGTTGGGGAACGTAGCAGAAATTCAAAAAATTTCCTACGTATCACCAAGATCTATCTATGGAGAGACCAGCAACGAGTAGAAAGGAGAGTGCATCTACATACCCTTGTAGATCACTAAGCGGAAGCGTTCAAGTGAACAGGGTTGATGGAGTCGTACTCGTCGTGATTCAGATCACCGATGATCCTAGTGCCGAACGGACGGCACCTCCGCGTTCAACACACGTACAGCTCGACGATGTCTCCCATGCCTTGATCCAGCAAGGAGAGAGGGAGAGGTTGAGGAAGACTCCATCCAGCAGCAGCACAACGGCGTGGTGGTGATGGAGGAGCGTGGCAATCCTGCAGGGCTTCGCCAAGCACCTACGGGAGAGGAGGAGGTGTCACGGGAGGGAGGGAGGCGCCAAGGGCTCAGGTATGGATGCCCTCCCTCCCCTCCACTATATATAGGGGCAGGGGAGAGGGGGGAGGCGCAGCCTTGCCCCTTCCTCCAAGAAAGGGGTGCGGCTAAGAGGGGGGGAGGAGTCCATCCTCCCCAAGGCACCTCGGAGGTGCCTTCCCCCTTTAGGACTCTCCCCTGTTTCCTATATCTTGGCGCATGGGCCTCTAGGGGCTGGTGACCTTGGCCCATGTAGGCCAAGGCGCACCCCCTACAGCCCATGTGGCCCCCCGGGGCAGGTGGCCCCACCCGGTGGGCTCCCGGGACCCTTCTGGTGGTCCCGGTACAATACCAATGACCCCGAAACTTGTCCCGATGGCCGAAACAGGACTTCCTATATATAAATCTTTACCTCCGGACCATTCCGGAACTCCTCGTGACGTCCGGGATCTCATCCGGGACTCCGAACAACATTCGGTAACCACATACAAGCTTCCTTTATAACCCTAGCGTCATCGAACCTTACGTGTGTAGACCCTACGGGTTCGGGAGACATGCAGACATGACCGAGACGTTCTCCGGTCAATAACCAACAGCGGGATCTGGATACCCATGTTGGCTCCCACATGTTCCACGATGATCTCATCGGATGAACCACGATGTCAAGGACTCAATCAATCCCGTATACAATTCCCTTTGTCTAGCGGTATGGTACTTGCCCGAGATTCGATCGTCAGTATACCGATACCTTGTTCAATCTCGTTACCGGCAAGTCTCTTTACTCGTTCCGTAACACATCATCCCGTGATCAACCCCTTGGTCACATTGTGCACATTATGATGATGTCCTACCGAGTGGGCCCAGAGATACCTCTCCGTTTACACGGAGTGACAAAATCCCAATCTCGATTCGTGCCAACCCAACAGACACTTTCAGAGATACCCGTAGTGTACCTTTATAGCCACCCAGTTACGTTGTGACGTTTGGTACACCCAAAGCATTCCTACGGTATCCGGGAGTTGCACAATCTCATGGTCTAAGGAAATGATACTTGACATTAGAAAAGCTTTAGCATACGAACTACATGATCTTGTGCTAGGCTTAGGATTGGGTCTTGTCCATCACATCATTCTCCTAATGATGTGATCCCGTTATCAACGACATCCAATGTCCATGGTCAGGAAACCGTAACCATCTATTGATTAACGAGCTAGTCAACTAGAGGCTTACTAGGGACATGGTGTTGTCTATGTATCCACACATGTATCTGAGTTTCCTATCAATACAATTCTAGCATGGATAATAAACGATTATCATGAACAAGGAAATATAATAATAATCAATTTATTATTGCCTCTAGGGCATATTTCCAACAGTCTCCCACTTGCACTAGAGCCAATAATCTAGTTCACATCGATATGTGATTAACACTCAAGGTCACATCCCCATGTGACTAACACCCAAAGAGTTTACTAGAGTCAATAATCTAGTTCACATTTAACATGTGATTAACACTCGATGAGTTCTGGGTTTGATCATGTTATGCTTGTGAGAGAGGTTATAGTCAACGGGTCTGAACCTTTCAGATCCGTGTGTGCTTTACAAATCTCTATGTCATCTCCTAGATGCAGCTACCACGTTCTATTTGGAGCTATTCCAAATAACTGTTCTACTTGGAGCTATTCTAAATTGTTGCTCCATTATACGTATCCGGTATCTCTACTCAGAGCTATCCGGATAGGTGTTAAGCTTGCATCGACGTAACCCTTTACGACGAACTCTTTTACCACCTCCATAATTGAGAAAATTCCTTAGTCCACTAGTTACTAAGGATAACTTTGACCGCTGTCCTGTGATCCATTCTTGGATCACTCTTGTACCCCTTGACTGACTCATGGTAAAGCACACTTCAGGTGCGGTACACAACATAGCATACTGTAGAGCCTATGTCTTAAGCATAGGGGACGACCTTCATTCCTTTCTCTCTATTCTGCCATGGTCGAGCTTTAAGTCTTAACTTCATACCTTACAACTCAGGCAAGAACTCCTTCTTTGACTGATCCATCTTGAACACCTTCAAGATCACGTCAAGGCATGTGCTCATTTGAAAGTACTATTAAGCGTTTTGATCTATCCTTATAGATCTTGATGCTCAATGTTCAAGTAGCTTAATCCAGGTTTTCCATTGAAAACACTTTCCAAATAACCCTATATGCTTTCCAGAAATTCTACGTCATTTATGATCATTAATATGTCAACAACATATACTCATCAGAAATTCTATAGTGCTCCCACTCACTTCTTTGGAAATACAAGTTTCTCATAAACTTTGTATACACCCAAAATCTTTGATCATCATCAAAGCATACATTCCAACTCCGAGATGCTCACTCCAGTCCTCATAAGGATTGCTGGAGCTTTGCATACTTATTAGCATATTTCAGGATAGACAAAACCTTCCGGTTGTATCACATACAACCTTTCCTCAAGAATCGTCGAGGAAACAATGTTTTGACATCCTATCTGCAAGATTTCATAAATAATACAGTAATTGCTAATATAATTCCAACAGACTCTTAGCATCGCTACGAGTGAGAAAGTCTCATCGTAGTCAACTACTTGAACTTGTCGAAAAACATCTTAACGACAAGTCGAGCTTTCTCAATGGTGACACTTACCATCATTGTCTGTCTTCCTTTCAAAATCCATATGTACCTAACAGCCTTACGACCATCAAGTAGTTCTTCCAAAGTCTACACTTTGTTTTCATACATGGATCCTCTCTCGGGTTTTATGGCCTTGAGCCATTTATCGGAATCCGGGCCCACCATCGCTTCTCCATAGCTCGTAGGTTCATTGTTGTCTAGCAACATGACTTCCAAGACAGGATTACATACCACTCTGAAGTAGTACGCATCCTTGTCATCCCACGAGGTTTGGTAGTGACTCGATCCGAAGTTTCATGATCACTATCATAAGCTTCCACTTCAGTTGGTGTACGTGCCACAGGAACAACTTCCTGTGCCCTGCTACACACTTGTTGAAGTGACGGTTCAATAACCTCATCAAGTCTCCACCATCCTCCCACTCAACTTTTCGAGAGAAACCTTTCCTCGAAAAAGGACCCGATTCAAGAAACAATCCCTATTGCTTTTGGATCTGAATTAGGAGGTATACCCAACTGTTTTTGGGTGTCCTATGAAGATGCATTTTATCCGCTTTGGGTTCGAGCTTATCAATCCTGAAACTTTTTCACATAAGCGTCGCAGCCCCAAACCTTTAAGAAACGACAACTTAGGTTTCTCTAAACCATAATTCATACGGTGTCATCTCATCGGAATTACGTGGTGCCCTATTTAAAGTGAATGTGGTTGTCTCTAATGCCTAACCCATAAACTATAGTGGTACTTCGATAAGAGACAACATGGTATGCACCATATCCAATAGGGTGCAACTATGACATTTGGACACACAATCACACTATGGTGTTCCAGCCTGTATCATTTGTGAAACAATTTCCACAATGTCTTAATTCTGTGCCAAACTCGTGATTCAGATATTCATCTCTATGATCATATCATAGATCTTTTATCCTCTTGTCACGATGATCTTTCAACTTCACACTGAAATTACTTGAACCTTTCAATAATTCAGACTCATGATTCATCAAGTAAATATACTCAACATCCACTCAAATTATCTGTGAAGTAAGAACATAACAATATCCACTACATGCCTCAGCACTCATTGGATTGTACACATCAAAATGTATTACTTCCAACAAGTTGCTATCTTGTTCCATCTTACTGAAAACGAGGCTTTTCAGTCATCTTGCCCGTGTGGTATGATTTGCATGTCCCAAGTGATTAAAAATCAAGTGAGTCAAAACGGTCCATTTGCATGGAGTTTCTTCATGCATATACACCAATAGACATGGTTCCCATGTCTCAAACTTTTCAAAAACGAGTGAGCCCAAAGATCCGTCAATATGGAGCTTCTTCATGCGTTTTATACCGATATGACTTACGTGGCAGTGCCACAAGTAGGTGGTACTATCATTACTATCTTTTGGCATGAACATGTGTATCACTACGATCGAGATTTAATAAACCATTCATTTTAGGTGTAAGACCATTGAAGGTATTATTCAAATAAACAGAGTAACCATTATTCTCCTTAAATGAATAACCGTATTGCGATAGACGTAATCCAATCATGTCTATGCTCAACGCAAACACCAAATAACAATTATTTAGGTTTAACACCAATCTCTTTGGTAGAGGGAGCGTGCGATGCTTGATCATATCAAGCTTGGAAAAACTTCCAACACATATCGTCAGCTCACCTTTAGCTAGTCTCCGTTTATTCCGTAGCCTTTTGTTTCGAGTTACTAACACTTAGCAACCGAACCGGTATCTAATACCCTGGTGCTACTAGGAGTACTAGTAAAGTACACATTAACATAATGTATATCCAATATACTTCTATCGACCTTGCCAGCCTTCTTATCTACCAAGTATCTAGGGTAATTCTGCTCTAGTGGTTGTTCCCCTTATTACAGAAGCACTTAGTCTCGGGTTTGGGTTTTACCTTGGGTTTCTTCACTAGAGCAGCAGCTGATTTGCCGTTTCATGAAGTATCCCTTCTTTCCCTTGCCCTTCTTGAAACTAGTGGTTTCACCAACCATCAACAATTGATGCTCCTTCTTGATTTCTACTTTCGTGGTGTTAAACATCGCGAATACCTCAAGGATCATCATATCTATCCCTGATATGTTATAGTTCATCACGAAGCTCTAACAGCTTGGTGGCAATGACTTTGGAGAACCATCACTGTCTTATCTGGAAGATCAACTCCCACTCGATTCAAATGATTGTTGTACTCAGACAATCTGAGCACAAGCTCAACAATTGAGCTTTTCTCCTTAGTTTGCAGGTTAAGAAAGTCATCGGAGGTCTTATACCTCTTGACATGGGCACGAGCCTGAAATCCCAATTTCAGCCCTCAAAACATCTCATATGTTTCGCGATGTTTCAAAAACGTCTTTGGTGCCTCAACTCTAAACCGTTTAACTGAACTATCACGTAGTTATCAAAACGTGTATGTCAGATGTTCGCAACAACCACAGACAACGTTCGAGGTTCAGCACACTGAGCGGTGCATTAAGGACATAAGCCCTCTATGAAGCAATGAGGACAATCCTCAGTTTACAGACCTAGTCCGCATAATTGCTACTATAAACTTTCAACTAAATTTTTCTCTAGGAACATATCTAAACAGTAGAACTGAAGCGCGAGCTACGACATAATTTGCAAAGATCTTTTGACTATGTTCAAGATAATTAAGTTCATCTTATGAACTCCCACTCAGATAGACATCCCTCTAGTCATCTAAGTGATTACATGATCCGAGTCAAACTAGGCCGTGTCCGATCATCACGTGAGACGGACTAGTCATCATCGGTGAACATCTTCATGTTGATCGTATCTTCTATATGACTCATGTTCGACCTTTCGGTCTCCGTGTTCCGAGGCCATGTCTGTACATGCTAGGCTCGTCAAGTTAACCCTAAGTGTTTCGCGTGTGTTCCGAGGCCATGTCTGTACATGCTAGGCTCGTCAACACCCGTTGTATTTGAACGTCTGAATAAAACACCCGATCATCACGTGATGTTTTGAAACAGCGAACTGTCGCAACGGTGCACAGTTAGGGGAGAACACTTCTTGAAATTGTTGTAAGGGATCATCTTATTTACTACCGTCGTTCTAAGCAAATAAGATGTATAAACATGATAAACATCACATGCAATCAAATAGTGACATGATATGGCCATCATCACTTTGCTCCTTTTGATCTCCATCTTCGGGGCTCCATGATCATCATCGTCACCGGCATGACACCATGATCTCCATCATCATGATCTCCATCATCGTGTCTTCATGAAATTGCCTCGCCAACTATTACTTCTACTACTATGGCTAACGGTTAGCAATAAAGTAAAGTAATTACATGACGTTTAAGTTGACACGCAGGTCACAAATAAATAAAGACAACTCCTATGGCTCCTGCCGGTTGTCATACTCATCGACATGCAAGTCGTGATTCCTATTACAAGAACATGATCAATCTCATACATCACATATATCATTCATCACATCCTTCTTGGCCATATCACATCACATAGCATACCCTGCAAAAACAAGTTAGACGTCCTCTAATTGTTGTTTGCATGTTTTACGTGGCTGCTATGGGTTTTTAGCAAGAACGTTTCTTACCTACGCATGAACCACAACATGATATGCCAATCGCTATTTACCCTTCATAAGGACCCTTTTCATTGAATCCGATCCGACTAAAGTGGGAGAGACAGACACCCGCCAGCCACCTTATGCAACTAGTGCATGTTTGTCGGTGGAACCGGTCTCACGTAAGCGTACGTGTAAGGTTGGTCCGAGCCGCTTCATCCCACGATGCCGCCGAATCAAGATAAGACTAGTAACGGCAAGCATATTGAACAATATCGACGCCCACAACTACTTTGTGTTCTACTCGTGCAAAGAATCTACGCAATAGACCTAGCTCTGATACCACTGTTGGGGAACATAGCAGAAATTCAAAAAATTTCCTACGTATCACCAAGATCTATCTATGGAGAGACCAGCAACGAGTAGAAAGGAGAGTGCATCTACATACCCTTGTAGATCGCTAAGCGGAAGCGTTCAAGTGAACGGGGTTGATGGAGTCGTACTCGTCGTGATTCAGATCACCGATGATCCTAGTGCCGAACGGACGGCACCTCCGCGTTCAACACACGTACAGCTCGACGATGTCTCCCACGCCTTGATCCAGCAAGGAGAGAGGGAGAGGTTGAGAAAGACTCCATCCAGCAGCAGCACAACGACGTGGTGGTGATGGAGGAGCGTGGCAATCCTGCAGGGCTTCGCCAAGCACCTACGGGAGAGGAGGAGGTGTCACGGGAGGGAGGGAGGCGCCAAGGGCTCAGGTATGGATGCCCTCCCTCCCCTCCACTATATATAGGGGCAGGGGAGATGGGGGAGGCGCAGCCTTGCCCCTTCCTCCAAGAAAGGGGTGCGGCTAAGAGGGGGGGAGGAGTCCATCCTCCCCAAGGCACCTCAGAGGTGCCTTCCCCCTTTAGGACTCTCCCCTTTTTCCTATATCTTGGCGCATGGGCCTCTAGGGGTTGGTGCCCTTGGCCCATTTAGGCCAAGGCGCACCCCCTACAGCCCATGTGGCCCCCCGGGGCAGGTGGCCCCACCCGGTGGGCCCCCGGGACCCTTCCGGTGGTCCCGGTACAATACCGATGACCCCGAAACTTGTCCCGATGGCCGAAACAGGACTTCCTATATATAAATATTTACCTCCGGACCATTACGGAACTCCTCGTGACGTCCGAGATCTCATCCGGGACTCCGAACAACATTCGGTAACCACATACAAGCTTCCTTTATAACCCTAGCGTCATCGAACCTTAAGTGTGTAGACCCTACGGGTTCGGGAGACATGCAGACATGACCGAGACGTTCTCCGGTCAATAACCAACAGCGGGATCTGGATACCCATGTTGGCTCCCACATGTTCCATGATGATCTCATCGGATGAACCACGATGTCAAGGACTCAATCAATCCCGTATACAATTCCCTTTGTCTAGCGGTATGGTACTTGCCCGAGATTCGATCGTCAGTATACCGATACCTTGTTCAATCTCGTTACCGGCAAGTCTCTTTACTCGTTCCGTAACACATCATCCCGTGATCAACCCCTTGGTCACATTGTGCACATTATGATGATGTCCTACCGAGTGGGCCCAGAGATACCTCTCCGTTTACACGGAGTGACAAAATCCCAATCTCGATTCGTGCCAACCCAACAGACACTTTCAGAGATACCCGTAGTGTACCTTTATAGCCACCCAGTTACGTTGTGACGTTTGGTACACCCAAAGCATTCCTACGGTATCCGGGAGTTGCACAATCTCATGGTCTAAGGAAATGATACTTGACATTAGAAAAGCTTTAGCATACGAACTACATGATCTTGTGCTAGGCTTAGGATTGGGTCTTGTCCATCACATCATTCTCCTAATGATGTGATCCCGTTATCAACGACATCCAATGTCCATGGTCAGGAAACCGTAACCATCTATTGATTAACGAGCTAGTCAACTAGAGGCTTACTAGGGACATGGTGTTGTCTATGTATCCACACATGTATCTGAGTTTCCTATCAATACAATTCTAGCATGGATAATAAGCGATTATCATGAACAAGGAAATATAATAATAATCAATTTATTATTGCCTCTAGGGCATATTTCCAACACATAGCTTCATAATGGCTAATCGGACGTTTTTCGGTAGAAGCCCCCTCAATGCAACCGGAAGCAGTTGCGTCATAATCACGTGGCAGTCATGAGACTTTAGGTTCTGAAACTTTTTCTCTGCCATATTTATTATTCCTTTTATATTCGACGAGAAGCCAGTCGGGACCTTCATACTAAGCAGGCATTCAAAGAAGATTTCCTTCTCTTCTTTGGTAAGAGCATAGCTGGCAGGACCTTCATACTGCTTTGGAGGCATGCCGTCTTTTTCGTGCAAACATTGTAGGTCCTCCCGTGCCTCAGCTGTATCTTTTGTCTTCCCACACACGCCCAAGAAGCCTAGCAGGTTCACGCAAAGGTTCTTCGTCACGTGCATCACGTCGATCGAAGAGCGGACCTCTAGGTCTTTCCAGTAGGGTAGGTCCCAAAATATAGATTTCTTCTTCCACATGGGTGCGTGTCCCCCAGCGTCACTCGGAACAGCTAGTCCGCCGGGACCCTTTCCAAAGATTACGTGTAAATCATTGACCATAGCAAGTACGTGATCACCGGTACGCATGGCGGGCTTCTTCCGGTGATCTGACTCGCCTTTGAAATGCTTGCCTTTCTTTCGACATTGATGGTTGGTCGGAAGAAATCGACGATGGCCCAGGTACACATTCTTCCTGCAGCTTGCCAGGTATATACTATCGGTGTCAAGTAAACAGTGCGTGCATGCGTGGTATCCCTTGTTTGTCTGTCCTAAATTAAAGGTTACTAAGAGCGGGCCAATCGTTGATGGTCACGAACAGCAACGCCTTTAGGTTAAATTCCTCCTATTTGTGCTCATCCCACGTACGTACACCGTTTCCATTCCACAGCTCTAAAAGTTCTTCAACTAATGGCCTTAGGTACACATCAATGTCATTGCCGGGTTGCTTAGGGCCTTGGATGAGAACTGGCATCATAATGAACTTCCGCTTCATGCACATCCAAGGAGGAAGGTTATACATACATAGAGTGACGGGCCAGGTGCTGTGATTGCTGCTCTGCTCCCCGAAAGGATTAATGCCATCCACGCTTAAAGCAAACCATACGTTCCTTGGCTCACTTGCAAACTCATCCCAGTACTTTCTCTCGATTTTTCTCCACTGCGACCCGTCAGCGGGTGCTCTCAACTTCCCGTATTTCTTACGGTCCTCACTGTGCCATCGCATCAACTTCGCATGCTCTCCATTTCTGAACAGACGTTTCAACCGTGGTATTATAGGAGCATACCACATCACCTTCGCAGGAACCCTCTTCCTGGGGGGCTCGCCGTCAACATCACCAGGGTCATCTCGTTTGATCTTATACCGTAATGCACCGCATACCGGGCATGCGTTCAGATCCTTGTACGCACCGCAGTAGAGGATGCAGTCATTGGGGCATGCATGTATCTTCTGCACCTCCAATCCTAGAGGGCATACGACCTTCTTTGCTGCGTATGTACTGTCGGGCAATTCGTTATCCTTTGGAAGCTTCTTCTTCAATATTTTAAGTATCTTCTCAAATCCTTTGTCAGGCACAGCATTCTCTGCCTTCCACTGCAGCAATTCCAGTATGGTACCCAGCTTTGTGTTGCCATCTTCGCAATTGGGGTACAACCCTTTTTTGTGGTCCTCTAGCATGCGATCGAACTTCTGCTTCTCCTTTTGACTTTCGCATTGCGTCCTTGCATCGACAATGACCCGGCGGAGATCATCATCATCGGGCACATCGTCTGGTTCCTCTTGATCTTCAGCAGCTTCGCCCGTTGCAGCATCATCGTGCACATCGTCTGGTTCCTCTTGATCTTCAGGAGCATCACCGTATTCAGGGGGCACATAGTTGTCATCGTACTCTTCTTCTTCGCCATCTTCCATCATAACCCCTATTTCTTCGTGCTTCGTCCAAACATTATAGTGTGGCATGAAACCCTTGTAAAGCAGGTGGGTGTGGAGGATTTTCTGGTCAGAGCAAGACTTCGTATTCCCACATACAGGGCATGGACAACACATAAAACCATTCTGCTTGTTTGCCTCAGCCACTTCAAGAAAATCATGCACGCCCTTAATGTACTCGGAGGTGTGTCTTGAACCGTACATCCATTGTCGGTTCATCTCCGTGCATTATATAATTAAGTGACCAAATTAATAGAAGTTCATCATCACATTAAAACCAAAGTACATACATAGTTCTCATCTAACAACATAAAGCTCTGCAGAGCATCTAAATTAATTAAACCATACACTGAAACTATGTAAAACATTTCAATGCAAAAACAAATGCGATCATAATCGCAACCAATGTAACAACTGATCCAACGGCATAATGATACCAAGCCTCGGTATGAATGGCATATTTTCTAATCTTTCTAATCTTCAAGCGCATTGCATCCATCTTGATCTTGTGATCATCGATGACATCTGCAACATGCAACTCTAATATCATCTTCTCCTCCTCAATTTTTTTATTTTTTTCCTTCAACAAATTGTTTTCTTCTTCAACTAAATTTAACCTCTCGACAATAGGGTCGGTTGGAATTTCCGGTTCAACAACCTCCTAGATAAATAAAATCTATGTCACGTTGGTCGGCATAATTGTCATAAACAATAAATGAACCAATAGTTATGAAAAGATAATATATACCACATCTGAATCATAGACAGGACGAGGGCCGACGGGGGCGGATACCAAAACCATCTCACTATATAAGATGCAATAATAAAAGTAAGAAAATTATACAAGTATCTATATAAACATACAAGTAAGAGTTTTTTTCCTTTCAGAAAGAAGATAAGAACAAGAGGCTCACCACGGTGGTGCCGGCGACGCGGGCGATCGACGGCGGTGAAGACGGGGACGGGACGTGATGGACCGCTAAACCTAGACAAATATTGAGAAAAATGGAGCTTGGAGGTGGAGCTTGGAGAGGAGAAAGCTTAAGTAGTGTGGCTCGGGCATTCCATCGAACACCTCGTGTGCATAGGAGGTGAGCTAGAGCAACACAAAGCTCTCTCCTCGCCGGCCACGAAAAACAGAGCAGTGAGAGTGCTCTGCTCGCGGGGTATATATAGGCAATTAATTGGTCCCGGTTCGTGGCATGAACCGGGACTAAAGGCAAGCCTTTGGTCTCGGTTCATTCCCCCAACCGGGACCAATGGTGGTGGGCCAGGAGCAAGGCACATTGGTCCCGGTTCGTCCCGCCAACCGGGACCAAAAGGTCCAGACGAACCGGGACCAATGGCCCACGTGGCCCGGCCGGCCCCCGGGGCTCAAGAACCGGGTCCAATGCCTTCATTGGTCCCGGTTCTGGATTGAACCGGGACTAATGGGCTGGACCGGCCTGGACCATTGCTCCCTTTTCTACTAGTGTTCTTGAAGATATCGTCTTGGAATCCACAGCTCATCAGATGCGAGTTAGTCTCTTCGTCAGGACTCTAACGGCTTTATGCGGGGCTCTCATTGCTTACCTACTTATTGCTTGGAGTTGTTTTGGGTGATATAGTTGCTTTTTGCACCATGTTGTCATGTCTTGTGTGTGAGTGTTATGGTGAGTTGTACACGCTGGGTCGTATGTCGGTTGCTTTCTCTATAAAGTGTGTGAGAGCCTTTTAGGTTATTGGACCGGACATGTTTTACATACTAACATAACGTTATACCCTTCGGGAGCACCACCACTGATGGAGTAGCTCTGTTTGATAGCCCTCCACCACTATTGGAAATCTACATACCCCGGACCTCTCTCTATTTTTGTGCCAATATCCACCATCCCCGCCCCCGCGTCTCTATACTCACACGGGAACCTTTATTTTACATTGTTCAAAGCTTGCACAACCGTATGTGTGCACTCTTTACATTAGATGGTGCACTTTTTGTATCATGCCCGTTATACCCGCGGTCCACTAGCCTGGTTGAGCAGCTCCCTCTAGTGATCCATTGCCCCCTTCTGCCATCCACATTGTCGTGACCTCGCTCTATTTCCACGTCTCTATCCCATCTCTCCCTCTCCCTATCTCCAACTCCCTCTCCCTCCCTCTCTCTCCCCCTCTGCCCGCCCTCTCTCTGTCTCTCAACAACGGATGTGGTGAATTCCACTCGAAATATGTCTGGCACAAGAGAAAATAATAATTATGGACTAACAACTATTAGTGCATGCAAGTTATACCCCTCAAGGTTGTCTACTAGCCTCGTGTTGACATACTCACATGGGAACCTTTATTTTTCATTGCCCGAACCTTTCACAATTGCATGTGCGCACCCTTTAAATTGGGCGGTGCACCTTTTTATATAAATGCATGTTTCACCTCGATCCACTAACCTAGTCGAGCAGCTCCCTTAGACGATCCAGTGACGCCCTCGGCCATCCATATATTCATGACCTCACTCTCTCTCCATCTTTCTCTCTCTCCCGTGCTCTCTCTCCATGTGGTTAAGCTCGCTTGAAATTATGCCTATAGAGTTGACATAAGAAGAAACAACAATTATAGGCTGACAATTGTTAGTACATGCAAGGTATACCAATCACGGTGGTCTCCTATGCTCGTATTGGCATACTAACATGGGAACCTTTATTTTAGATTGCTCGAACCATGCACAACCGTATGTGTGCACTCTTTAAATTGGATGGCGCACTTTTTATATCATGCCCGTTGCAACCTCCCCCCGGTCTACTCACCTAGTCTAGCAGCTCCCTTAGATGATCTAGTGCCACCCTTGGCCATCCATATAGTCGTGACCCCTCATGGTGGTCTACTATCCTTGTATCGATGTGCCGACAGGGGAACCTTTATTTTACATTGTCCGAACCTTGCACAACCGGATGTGCACACTCTTTAAATTGGATGGTGCGCTTTTTATACCATGCCCGTTGCACCCTCAGTCTACTAGACTGGTCGAGAAACTCCCTCAAACGATCCACTACCTCCCTAGGCCATCCATATAAACGTGACCTTGCTCTCTTTCCACACCTCTCTCTCTCTCTCTCTCATTTGTGTGTGTCAGTCTAGTGGATTGGGATTTATTGTAGTTGCCAAAAAGAGATGCGATTAAGCTCACTCAAAATATATGTCTATAGAACTGCATGAAATTTATACCCCTCACGATTGTCTAGTATCCTCGTATTGATATACTGACACGGGATCCTTTACTTTTACATTGCCAAACCTTGCAGAACCATATGTGTGCACTCTCTTTCCACTGCCAGCCCCAGGACATCCATATAGTCAAAATGGAGCAAACGATAAGCAGTTGGATAGATATCGTCGAGGCGCATCTTTTTCATATATAAATGTTTCTCTAATTCCATACGGTTTAAGAGCAGTTTCAAATTTACAAAATCATGGAATTCTGTTTTTCAAATTTTTTCAAATTTTCGGTACTGTTTTCGCTCCAATTTTTGAACCGTTTATTGAAACAAGGTGTGTGATACGTCGTTAGAAAGCTACGAATGAGGCACAAATTTCATATGTTGAAATATTTTTAAAATTCCTTACGGTTTTAAGTTAAGTTTGAAAATCGTGCGGCGGACGACGAGTGGCAGCGGCCGTTTTTTGGCAAACTTTTTGCAAACCGCTGGTTGGAATGATTCAAACGATACGTCGTTGGAAAGATATCGACCATACGCAACTCTTTCATGTAGAACACTCTCTCTAATTCTTTACGATTTAAGAGGAATTTCAAATTTACCGAAATGCGGACACTTTGTTTTTTCGCGACACCCAAATCGACGTGGGTACTTCATCCGGCTAAAAACCGCACTGGAACGGACGAAAAACCGCACTGCATCACACGGGTAAGAGAACTGCATGGTTTCTTTTATTCAAACGTAATTTTTTCAAGAACGAGAAAGTAGAGTGCACTTCACATAGGGTGTAAGTGAACCACAACACTATCAAGAAGTGAACCGCATTACTTTTTTTTTGCTTTCGTAACAATTTTTTTGCACTTACAGGACGAACAACATCATACGGCCGACCGCACTACTTCTGAATGAAAACCGCATTGCATCGGATGGGCAAGCGAGCTGCATAATTTGTTTTGTCGGACGTAATTTTTCTCATACTAGTTTTTGTTATCTTTTTTTTACTTTCTTTTATGAATGAGAGTGGATCGCAGAGACTAGGGCAAGTGAACCACGACATATATTGAAGTGAATCTCATTGCTATCTTATTGTTTCGTTTAAAAAATTCACGCTTTCATGTTGGGCGCAGGGTGAACAACATCACTCTCGAAAGTGAACCACATCCAAGAACCAAACGCACTGCAGCTGTTGATGTAGTCGAGTAATTTTTTAAACACGCGAAACAAATTGCATTTCATACATAGGGGGGTAATGAAATATATTCTTTTTACACAAAGTGAGTGCACTTGAGAAAAAATTCTCGAAAAAATGCAAAACATGGACGGGATTGCAAGCAGATGCACTCCGCACTGCACAAGAGCATCAAGTAAACTACACGGTGAGCCAACACATCTCCGATCGAGATTGCAATCCTCCTGCACGGTGAGCATAAGTAAATTCCACGAGATGCAATCCATTTTTCAGCACATCTCCGATCGAGATTGCAATCCTCCTACACCAAACTGCAACCAACGAACTGGAGGACATCGCTGGAAAATAAAAGGAAGCCGCGGGCAATGCTGCACTGAACTTCATCACTGAAACCGTGTAACAGGAATTGCAAAATCCAAAATATGCTAAAAAAGAGCAAAATAAACCTTTTATTTTGCACATGAACAGCTACTACTCTTCCACGGCTGCTGCCCCATCTCCACGGGCAGATGCATGGGTTCCTGCAGCCACCGGGCCACTCTGAATGCAGGATCCGGCCTCGTCAGCTGTGACTGGATCGAGATGCGGGCGACGCAAGGCGAGCGCTGGCTGTGGTGAACTTTTCGGCGACGCGTTGGGTCCCGACGGTGGCAACTTTCGGGCAACGGCAGCCATGGCTGCATCCCTACTACAACACAGAGAGGGATGAGCGAGAGAGGAGGGAGAAGTGGAAGCAGGAAGGGGTGGGCAAACGATGATGGCCTCGCCAGCGGCTGGCTGGCGCTGGCAAACTGCTCGGTGGCGTGTCAGGTCCCAACATGGTCAACGACCTCGAATTCGCCCCGTGCCCCATAGAGGTTGAGATCAACTACGAGGAGCACCTCGTCCTCCTCTATATGTTGTCACATAGGAGGCTGCTAGGAGAAAAGTGGTCTCGACAGTGAGGGAGAAGGAGCTCCACCTGTGGCTTGATCCCGATCTGGATCGATCTGGGGGATAGGAAAGTGGGGCGAGTTGGGTCTCCGTGGTGGTCGTGGCGGGGGCAG
>NC_041383.1:62069513-62074836 GCF_002162155.2 Triticum dicoccoides
ATCCAGGGGGCGGTGTGGAGTGGGAGCAATGTGGGAGAGAGGTGGGGGTTGACCGGGAAAAGGTGGGTTAAGTGGGGGAGGGGCACGGGGAGAGAGGGGAGTTGGTGGGTGGTTTGTAGCTTCGGGGTGGGCGACGGATGTTATCATAATAAGGTTCGGGTGTGCATAATATATATATATATATATATATATATATATATATATATATATATATACGGTCTACGGTCTATTCTGCTAATATTAGCAGAATAACTATTCTGGTAACACTTCCGCACTGCACGCTGAACGCAAGTGCACGTTATTCTTTGAACCAAGTGTGCTGCAGTACTCACACGAGTGAATTTCTCCTCGGAAAAAGCTGCACGCGTTGTTTTTCGGTACTATTTTCACTCTAGTTCTTTAACCGTTTATCGGAATGAGGCGTGTAATATACTGTTGAAAAGCTATGGATTAGGCGTAACTTCGACATGTTGAACACTTTTCGAGATTCCACACAGTTTAAGAGCAGTTTTAAAAATGGTGCGGCCCATGAGGAGTGGCAGCAAGCGTTTTTTCGCAATTTCTTCTAAACCGCTCGTCAGAACGAAGTAAATGATACACCGTTGGAAAGATAACGTTGAGGCGCATCTTTTGCATATATATTATTTTCTCTAATTGGGTACGGTTTAAGAGCAGTTTCAAATTTACTAAATCGCGGAACTCTGTTTTTCATTTTTTAAAAATTTTCGGTACTGTTTTCACTCTTGTTTTTTAACCGTTTGTCGAAACGAGGCCTGTAATATATCATTGAAAAGCTATGGACGAGGCGCAACTTTCATATGTTGCAATGTTTTTGAGATTCTTTACGGTTTTAAGTTAATTTTGAAAATCGTGTGGCGGACGACAAGTGGCAGCTGCTGTTTTGCACGAAAATTTTACAAACCGCTGGTCAGAATGATTCAAACTCTATGCCGTTGGAAGGATATCGACGAGGCGCAACTTTTTCATGTAGAACAGTCTCTCTAATTCGTTACGGTTTAAGAGCAGTTTTAAATTTATCGAAATGCGAACACTGTTTTTTGCGACGCCCCAATCGACGTGGGTACTTCATCCGACTGAAAACCGCACTGCATCGGCCAAAAAACCACACTGCATCAGACGTGTTAGAGAACTGCATGGTTTATTTTATTCAAACCTAATTTATTTCAAGGACGAGAAAGGAGAGTGCACTTCACATCGGGCGTAAATGAACCACAACACTATCAAGAAATGAACCAGATTACTTTTCGTTGCTTTCGTAACAATTTTTTTGCACTTACGAGATGAACAACATCATACGGCCGACCGCACTACTTCATACCAAAAACTGCACTGCATCGGGCGTGCAAGCGACTTGTATAACTTTTTTTGTCGGACGCAAATTTCCATGACGAGGAAGTGGACCGCGCTTCACGTCGAGGCGTAAGTGAACCGCAACACTACTGAAATTGAACCTCGACACTACAAAAAGTAAACCACATGAGATTTTATTGCTTTTTTCATACTTATTATTGTTCATGCGCATAGACTAGGCAAGTGGACCGCATGGGCTGACCGAGTAAACTACATCTAATAAGAAGTGAGCTTCTTTTAAGATGTTTTTCGTTTCGGTTTACCGAGTGAACCATATATATGTTTTCTAACAAACTGCATGAGAGATCAAAGTGAGCTTCAAAATATACATAGCCATTTATTATTTTCACACAACCACACTCACACTTCCACACTCACATTAGTCAACCGCATTAAGCTTTATTTTTCAAAGTGTGCACTGCTGTTGCACGCCGTTTGAACCTTCTTTTTTCATATCCCTTTGAAAAATACCAAAAGGAAAACTGGACCAGTAAAAGCAAATGAAGCACGCAGAAGAAGCTCTAAACTGAAACTCATATACAATACTTCTGAACTAAACCACGAGCTCCCATGAATCCACTCGCATGCTCGTTTTTGTAAACAAAATAAAGTGAACGTCGCACGCACGTTCCCAGGACCGCACGCACACAACCGGCCGTGCTGCTCCAAGCCACTAGAGATGCAAATTCTTATTGCAGATGAACTGCTCACGTGGTGCTAGCCGCACGCAGAACACACACATGCAACACGCACGTCGTTGTTGAACCACACACATGGTCAAGCCGGACGCCATCCACACCGCATCGGAGACCTAGGCGAACTGCAAATATGTGCCTGGCTAAATCCAAAAGAGCAAAAAAAAACGATCCCTAAACTTCGAAAGTGCGTCAGCTACACCGCAGCTTCTACAATACACCATCCATGAGCTGTAACAGTGGACCTCTGGAGTCATTGGCGACGGGCTATGCGCCCACTGCCGTTGTGACTGGCGTCCCCAGCTCAGGGAAGCGGCCGTCATGGTTAAGGAGGAGTGCAGCAACAACAGAGAGAGCAGCCGTGCTTGCCAACATAACAGGAAAACACTCGAGGGGAGAGAGATGCAAAGGGAGATGTGGTGGTTCTCCGGGCGGTTCTGACGGCCAGCTCCGAGTAGTGCACACGCCCTGCCACCAGACTATGGCTCACCCGAGCACTGCATGCGTAGCACCGCTGGACAGCATGCACAAGAGAGCACCACAATACATTTTTTGACTCACGGCGTGGACCGCAAGGAGTGCACCTGCAGACTACATCACGCGTGCGGCGGCCATTGACCTCGTCGCCAGGCAGAAGAAGGAAGCGGCGGACGGGCGGCGGTCGACCCAACCGTGCTTGCTAGAGGTTGTCGGCGTGCAAGGTTGGATGGCCGGGGACCGTCGGAGTTTGTTGGGAGAGTGGTCCTTGGATCGACGCTGATGGGAGCTCACACCAGGCGGATCAAGCGCCTTCAAGTCAGTGGCCACGTGAGGACCCCAGATTTGGAGCTCGGGCACCGGCAACAGGACGTGGAGGCGTGTGGAGGCTTGCAACAACAGCAGTTGTGGAGCAGCGGCAAGCGATGACGCTTGGGCGGCCGACGAGGAACGGATCTCGTCGGATTCGGCTCAGAGGAGGCACGGGACTACGAGGACCTCGCCGGATCTGGCTCGTGGAGGCGCTGGACCCACTGAAGACATCATCGGCACCATCAACAGTGGCAATGACCCAGCCCCCACCTTCCTGTCATGCTTGGTGCAGCCCTCACGGTGGTCGCGGCACGAAAAAGACCAGACAACTGCACGCAATTCACCGGCGAGATGCACACGCACGCGCACACGAGAGCTGCATGCAATACGCTGGTGAGCTGCATGGAAAGGTGAGAGGGAAGCAACCGAGCTGCACGGGTCCGGCAACCGAGCTGCACGGAGCGGCAGCGCGGTGGGTGCTTGTTGGACTGCAGGGGGAGAGATGGTGCTTGCCAGACTGCACGTGCACGACCTCCGAACAGCATGTTGAGCGTCTCCGAGCTGCACAGCCATGGTCGACAGACCACAAGGGAAGAGATGGTGCTCGCCGGACTGCACCCACGCGAGCCCCGAACCACACGGTGAGCATCTCCAAGCTGCACGGGAGGAGCTCGGGGGCGGCTCGAACAGCTTGTGGCGGCATGGATCCATGGCGGTTGAGCTCCGGGACGGCGCGAGACATGGCGTTACCTCGCAGATCGGGTGAGTCTACGGGAGGTGGGGGGACAGAGGAAGGCTGGGCTATGGCTGTCCGGGTCCAGGCGGGTCAACGACGCTGGAGGTAGATCCTCCCGGATCGGGCGCCGGGAGGGTTGCGGTGGTGGTCGGGGGGCGAGGAAGGGTGGTGGCGCAGGGGGAGGAGTGCAGCAGCGCAGCATGGTGGGGAGGAGCACGGGTGGTTTTCGGGGCAAGGCGTGATGGTCGGTGGAGTCCTGGGGGTTGGGAGCAAAGAGAGAGGAGGAGGGTGGCGGCGCTGCTGGTGGCTCACTACGGCGGCGTGCATGGAAGGAGGTCGGGAGGGAGGCTGGGAAGCAGGGGGTGGAGAAGCGGGGTGGGTCGCGGCGCTCCAGGCTGCTCCCGCGGTAGAAGGTGTGGAGGGGAGGGGCGGCGGTGTAGGTGGGGGTGTGCAGAATAAGGGAGGTGTTAGTAGAATAAGGTCTTAGAGGGTGTTATCATAATAGAACCACCCTATATATATATATATATATATATATAGATATATATATATATATATATATATATATATATATATATATATATATACACGTACGCGTCCGTGAACAAGTACACCTCACTCAGTGTCGGGACTTTTCGGTTTCTGAGGCACGTGCCACATCAAAATTGTGAAAATGGATATTCAAACAACACACAACACCTCTTTGCGCCACATACATGCTGGCGGTGGTTATCCTAGCTAGGACACTCACGTGTGATGCTTCCATCTGTGGGCCCACAAGGCCATCATCGATGCATGCACCACTTTGACCTACATCGGGAGAGCTTAATTATTTCACCATCGATGAGGATTCTTTTTGGGTTGTATTACGGTAGGAGCATATAGTATTCGTCGAAGAGGAGGGAGGGGACCATCATATGTAGTACGCTTCATGAACCTCACTTTGTGTGGGTGCATGGTTTATGGTTTTTGAGGCATGTGGTACATCAAAGTTGTGCATTTTAGGTATTCAACATATGTTTGGCCCACATGCAAACTGATCTCGCTCTGTGTGGGAGGAGTGTACGCTTTTCGACGCACGCGCTACATCAATGTTGTGAAATGGTATTCAAACATGCATGCACGCATCACCTCCATACATATGCATGTAGTGGTTGTCTTTGAACTGTACACTCCCTCGCGTGGTTATTGGTGACAAGCCTATATATTCGTGGGTCCCGCGTGGACATCCATGATCACCTTGACCAACAACAAGATAGGTTACCATGGTGAATTTTTTCATTTGGTTCGTGTTATGATAGTATAGGGCATGGTGAGATTCAGACCTAATTAAAGTTTGAGTGCATATACTATGCATGCATGCATGCATGAATCCCCGTCGTCGGCTTGAAGTGTGGTGTAACATACATATGCATCGTCAACCTAACCCTCACCCAGTGTGTGGATTTCTAGTTCGGAATCACGGTGCCACATCACAGTTGTTCCATTGTGTACTCAAACACACACCTCTCCATACATATGTTTGGGCCACACGAATGTAGTGGTTGTCTTCGGGGACTAGCTTCTTGCTTGATTATTGGAGAGCTAGCCTATTTCTGGGTTGACATGGACAACCTTCACTTTGACCAACAACAAGAGAGAGGTTGTACGACCAAGGTGGATTATTCTTGGTCCGTTTTACGATCAATCTTGGTGATATGCCTTTTTGGCCCGCCGACTGAAAGTGTGTACG